>NC_081180.1:2460062-2529189 GCF_029867415.1 Vicia villosa | reverse complement strand
GACTGAAACTTAAAATTCGAATTTCAAGTTTCTTTGAAAATTACAAGTGGTTACAAGTATGCTATATGCTTATGGATGCTTCTGAACTCGTCTCTCTTTGTTTGCTGAACTATGATAGCTTATTTATAAGCTATGTGTGCTTAGAATTGAAGCTAAGATGTGCCTTAGTTGCCTTTGTTGAAACTTTGCATTTTTTAATATAAAAAAGCTTGAATTCTTGACCAAGTCATCTTGCCTTCAATGCACCTGCCTTGTCCTTCAATTCTCTGCAGAAAGATGAAGATTCTTTGAGGTGAGTCATGCTTGATTTGTAAGCTAACCTTTATCCATGCATTTTCCTTTTAATTTTAATCTTAAAGTAAGATAAAATCATGCAAAAATGGATAAAAAAAGGTATGGGCTTAGCCTTGGTCGTGGGAGGCCCATTATAACATGGAAGTGATGTTTGAATGCTGAAAACTTGGCCCCTTTTGGAAAAAATGCAATTTTGAACAATGTTGATTTCATGTATTTTCCCAAAATTTAGCCAACTTCAACAAGGTGTAAATCCTTCAATTTTTGTCATATGAAGGAGATCTTGCACTTTTTAGAAACCTCAAAGAGTCCTCTAACCAATGTCTTTGGTCTCATGTCAAAATGATTTTTGAAGCTCCTTGTGTGTCCTTTTGAAAAAAGTGTCTTTTTGTTGACTTTGAAAATGACCTGTAATGTCTTTGATCATATTTTTCAAATGGTGAATCCAATGACCATGGGATCAATGGCATTTGAAAGATAATTGAATTTCCTTCAAAACAAGCTTTGGTTTGAATTTTTTGGATGAAGGATGAGAGAGTTATGATCAGTCAAAGTTGACTTTTCAGGCAAAAACCCTAATTTTGAATCTTAGGGTTTTGTTGATTTTTGATCTTTCCTTGATGAATTATGATCATCCAATGATCAAATGATGAATCCTTTGACAAAATATGGACTTTGACAAAAAATTTCATTTTTGACTGTCTGTTGACTTTTTGGTCAAACGGGTCGTCTGTTGACTGTTTGAGCTGCTGACGGTGCGTCTGAGTGAATTGAAGTTTGAAAATTTGTATGATGGTACTTTGAGATATATGGATGTGTATGAAATCCATTTGAGCTCTCAAAACTTGTTGCTCCTGTAAAAACAAGAAAAACCCTGATTAGGGACTGTTTGTGTAGGAGACAGTTAAGCGTACCTGATTTTTGTGCAGTGTTGAGTCTCTGCTAATCGCGTGATATTCAGAAGACTTCTAGAACAAAAATCTTGGAATTTTGATTTGTGAAAGATTGATTTGATTGATGGTACAAAACACTGAGAATTGTACTGCCAGCAGTTTGGCTGTCAACTGACTGTTCAGGTATTGATGTAGCAGTTAGAGTGAAAAATCAACAGTCAAAGTTAATTTTCTTTTTTTGTTGTTTTTTGTTTTTGTTTTATGTGAAAAATGAAAGTTTATTTACATGACTTGTTAGAAAAAACACAGACATAATAAATAACTAATATTTGCGGTATGCGGGCAAAATTACCGATAATAACCCTGAAAATCATTTAATGCACAGAAATAGGAATATTTGACTGGCAGAAAACACACAAAATATTATCTTAGTAATTAAGCAATATTATGACAAATAGTACAACATTTAATACTGACAGTACAAATATCACATACTATATTGAACAGTACGACGAATAAACGGTACATTTAAGAAATAAGAAATACGGCAAATTTTAAGAATGACGATTAATGACCCATGCTATGAACAATAACATGTAGATGATTGGGAGTGCAACCATTGCAGGTCCACACTCTTCAGGACTATGTAGGCAGAAGAAAGTCATGATCACCGTAGCAATGGTGATGACTGTAAGAAACAGTGTCTCTATCCACTTTGCCATTCTTGTCAGGGAAGAAGAGAAAATAGATATGAGGTAGGAATTTGAAAGATGAGTTGGAATTTGATGTGAGATTTTATGGAAGAAAATGAGAGGTATTTATAGAATGGAAAGAAGGAAAGAGACGTTGGGGAATGATGTGATTCCGTACAAAAGGAAAATTTGAGTGGAAGTAAGATTTGAAAGAAAGTGTATGATAGTGTTGGAAAAAGGAGAGATTTGATTTTTGAAAGAGAGATTTGAAAAGATTTTTGCAAATAATGGAATATAGTACAAAAATTAGTGGGGAACAAAAGATAATAATAATCTACTTGTTACCAGTACAGTCTGAGTTTCCTGATTCTGCGCCTGCAAAAAGATTTAACTCTGTACCAATTGTGTCAGTACTATTTATCTGTAAATAAATAAATAGCATGTGTGAAGTAATAAACAGTATTTGGTGTTTGCGTAAGAATAAATTCAACTGCAAGCCAAATTACTGTATAAGAAAAGTTCTAAAAACTAAGTATTTCATATGTCAGGATATTTGTTGAAATAAAAATCCATGATTATATGAGACCCTTAATTTTCAGATTGGAGTTTTCTTGAAAAATATGTGGGCAAATTTTGGGGTATAACATAGAGCTTCGCTATTGTATTCCTTTGCCAAATTGCGTCAAAGCCTGTACACACCAGTCCCACCCTTGTCAAATCTCTCAAATTCCCTTTAAAAAGCGTCAAAAAATTACATATTTTGTGTTAAGATCCATCTTGTCATGTCACGATTTGCTAGCTTCACTCGGGATTATGCTACGATGGTATCAAATCGCACCACGTTTTTTGCTTTTCTTATCTTTGTGGTACCATTATGGCCACAAATTTTCTAGGTGCTTGCATAATATTTTCTTCACAAAACTCTCTAAAAAGGTTAGTTTTTTCACTTTCTTCATTTTCTTAATAAAACTAGAGCACATTACACCACAAATAGCTAAAAACAAACGCAAATGCTTGATAAAGTTACATGAAAACAGCGAGTCATTGCACCCTCAAACTTAAATTGTTGCTTGTCCTCAAGGAACTTTCCTATAAACTATAAATTTCAACATGAACAATATGCTTACCCTTACCAATTAACATCACCAATATCTTATCTCTGATCATCACCTTTGTTCCTCCGCTTCATCCCAGCTAAATCTAAAAAGTCCTTCCAACAATCAAATGTACTCAACCTAACTCTCATATCACCTTTTTCACTCGCATTGAACAGGGTAGCCACACAATCAACATAAAAAGTATTTTACCATATGTTTACAAAATTTCTGAAACAGTCAATTAAAGTTATATTCAAATACGCACTTTTAGGTCTTTTAATGTTGTAATGGGACTGTCATACCCCAATTTTTGACCTAAGATACCACCTCATATCATAGCATATGCATCATTTGCATCTCTAACAAATTGCATAGCCTGTGTTTGTTACTTGTGACTCAGCAGAATTTAACCAAGAAGTCACTCATCAGTACAAGCAACAATCAATTAGGGTTTTGTCTTCCCTTCATCTCAAATGAATCATCTTCATCAAAAATCAACATTTGGTCCCTAGAGATTCATTTCAACAAGCTCAAAGGCACTGAATCAACAAGATTAAGGTTTTGACTAAAGACAGTATACTCCTGACTTTTGCTCAGGATTTGACCTAATGACTTGGGACATGACCTCAAGACCCCAAGTGCATCATTTTGACCTACTCCATTGGCTCAAGACATCTCCTACACAAGGATTGATCAACAGTGAAATTTCAAATCATCAGATTAGGGTTTTGAACTATCAGGGACCAAAATCAGGGATCACATTTGGGAAACCCTAAAAATCCCCAGGAAGTCAATCAAAGGCCTCAATCATCTTCAAATAATCCCTATGACAACATCCAGTGGAAATTACATCTCAATTCAAGATCCACAGTCATCAATTTCATCTGGTCGACAATTAGGGTTTTTTGACCTAATTCACTGAATAACTGACTTTTTAATCAGGACATGGTGCCACAACTCAAACCATGGCTCAATATCCTCTAATGCTTCAATGTGATCCATTCATACCATTCATTTGGTGAGGACAGCCTGTTTCATTTGAAATCTCCAGAAACGCGATTCGTTCGAAAAAGTCAACTGTACAAGATCACCATTGACTTTTGGGGAATTTTGGTCAACCATGACTTTTGAAGTTTTGAATCATCAATATATGATATATGAAGTCATTTGATCAAGAAAAATCAAGAAAATCAATCAAGAATCAAAAAGTCAAAAGTTTGACTTTCATACTTAGAAAATTTTCTAAGTGTTTTTCAATGGTTTTTTCCAAACTTTGGAAGGAAATTTCTCAAAATTTCACCTACAAACTGAAAAAAACTTCCAACATGAAAGTTGTAGATTTTGATCCAATAAACAACTTTGACACATATAATATTTTTCCATAAGATCAACCATTTAAGAGATATGGAGCTTCAAAGTTGGCCTCTTTTGAAAATTTCACTTAAAATCTCATTTTTCTCAAAGTTCATGGATCTTTTTCACCTATTTCCTTAAAGGTCTTGAAGAAACTTCCAACTAGGGTTTTGAAGTACATAACATGAGCTTTCCAAAATGTCCAAGAGCATGAAAAAATATGGAGTGTAGCCATGGTTTTGAATTTTGACATTAGTGAACTTTTCACTTGAATTTTCACCATTTTTCACTAAGTTTCAAGACTACATGACCTATAATCCAAGCAATGATGCATAGAAGCAATAATTGAATGATATTTTCTGATTAGAAGATCAGAATGGAAGAGGATAAGAAGCTAAAGAAATAACCATGGTTAAGTCACTTTAACCATTTTGCATTAAATGTAAAGATTCCATTTTATATCCAAATGCCAAATCACCATTCCTTGATCAACTTGCAAAGCTCTGAGTTCAGAATCCTTGGCCTATAAATAGAGATCCAAACTTCATTCAAATTCACACCAAAACCTCATAAACATAGGTTTTCTCTTTCTTTCTTAGAATGCAAGTTTCATAGTTTTCAAAAGAGGTAAAATTCTCAACCTCTAAACCTTTGAATTTCTAAGCAAAGTGATGCTTCTAACACTTCCCAAATACCATATGGAAGTTGTTTGAACCTTTGAAACCTTCCAAAAACATCAAAAACTCAGAATCACTACCTCACTTCCCAAATATGCATAACCTTAACCTCATCATGTCAAAATCAATTCCAGGCCAATTCTGCTCAAGCTAATCATCCAAACACATTCCATATACCATATGTGAACTATCCAAACACTCACACATGACCTGAAACATCTCCATCATCAAATTCGATTCACTCTTGAAGCTTCTGCAGATCGGGTACCATGGCCATGCCCAGATGAATTTTGGAAGTTCCAAGCATCCAGACACCTTCAATAATCATCATTGAAGCTATCCAGATCGATACAAAGCATCTGTAACACCTATATTGAAGAATCAAATCTCCAGTTTTGTCGTTTTTGAGGTAAGAACACTTGAACTTCAAACTCTATGAATCATGCATCATAAATGAAATATTGCTTTGCCATCTTGTTTCTGCACTATCACTGATCATTAGCCCTCAATCAATTTCATAATTCATCAATCATACACGATTTCATGTTCAAATTCAGAATTAGGGTTCTTCAGGTTCATCCCAAAATTGATCACCTTAGAGTAAAAATAAATGAATTGTGAGGGTACCATCATGTTCTTCGTGAAAAAACGAGTGAGATAGACCCATCACTTGATGAAAACAACACAGTTTTAGAGATTTTCAAATTTCAGTTGGGATTGTGTTCTTGGCGCGTTTTTTGGTTCAGAAGTTTCAAATATCAATTTCAAAATATAATTAAATGGAAGCGTATGTATTACAAGACACAAGCGTGGCTCAGTTGGCAAGTGTTTTGGTTGGTGAGAGAGAGGGCGTGAGTTCAAACCCTGGCAGGACCAAACCATTTTTTTTGACACTATTTTTCTTCATTTTTTTTACAAACTTCACTCAATTATTTAACCAATCAAATTAACTCATTTTTTATTCATTTTTTACACACTTCTTATTTTATATATGTATTTTATGAATACCAAAAAAATCATCAAAAAATATTTGTTTGATACATTTTTAAATAGGTTTAAAATGACTTGTTTTTAAATATTTTAAATATTGTTTTTTTCATTTGATTTTTCAAACTTAATCACTTGTAAATATTTTTGTGATCAAACCCTAATCGCTTAGGTCTTAATTAAGCATAAAATTTGTTTTTATATTAATTAAGTTGATTTCTTTCAAATTCAAACCATTCCAGTACATGAAATTAGGTATTTCATTGTACGCCTTTTGTACATATCTCAATCAATTTGTTTTTAACCTTGAATAACAAATCAAAAATGAAGGTTTTCTTTAAATCTTCCCAAAAATACCATGGGCCTCCATGTAGGTATAAGTCCCAAGCCCCTTTGTAAATACCTGTTTACATAGCTTTGAATAAACTCAAAAGGACCTCTCCCCGAGTATGAGTCCCGAGCCCTGTGTATACAAATGGATCATGCTTACAGGTATATTTCCTTCATAAACTCCATTATATACACACACTTTGTCATATATGTATAATTGTTCATATCTGTTCATGTACTTGTTCATATTTGTTCGTACTTGTTCATACTTGTGATTGTGTTATATATGCTTGTTCAACTTAGTACAACACTAGGTTCCCCATAGCCTCCTATTGGGCTTCGTGCAAAGAATCTCCCTAGTTTAGGTTAGGACATAGAGTATGGTTTCCCGGTGAAATCGCTCTAAGAGCTCAAACCAACTATACCATGCCTCCCCTTGGGCTTTGTACAAACGAGTGACCCTCCCATAGCCTCCTCTTGGGCTTACAATGCAAGGACCCTCGATTGTCCCTCCCATAGCCTCCTCTTGGGCTTACAATGCAAGGACCCTCGGATAGCCTCCTCTTGGGCTTCGTACAAGGACCCACGGGCTTCTTATAAGCATCCCCAATGATCGTACCTGATCAGAAGAATCGTCGTAGGCTGCTCGGACTGGATCTTCTAGGAAGGAGAAGGGGGGGTGTACCTGCAAGGTACTCCGATGCCAAAGTAAGTTGACGAGCAAAGGAGCGCAAGTACTAGCTAAAAGTGAGTAAGAATTGAATACCTGACCCTCTACTGAGAGAGGGTATTTATAGCCCCCAGCGCTGGGCCATGATCACGCTAGTGGACTGGATTTCCAAGCCCAACTAGGAGACTGCCAGGTTTCCTAGGCGGAAATATCGGAGGTGCGTGATGCCCTTTGTCCTGGTTAACCGCTCCGGAATCTAAGGGAGACGCGGTCTAATAGGGGCCACGTGGACTCCGTAGTATTCGGAGGATTGGGTGTGAAGGACCACTGCGCGGAGCAGGGTCCTCGGCAACGAAGGTGTTTGCGGGGTCGTCAATGCCGAGCATATCGGGTGTCATATGCTCGCCGAGCATATCGGGTGTCATATGCTCCGGGGATATAGGACAGCCGAGCATGTCTGAGATGGGTGTCCTAAGTGCGTAGGAGGGCCGAGGAGGACGTGGGCCTCTGAGGTTTATTGGGCCGAAAATCATAGTGGGCCTAACCTTGGCCCAGTCCAGAACACCCAATATCCAAAATCAAATACCCTAGGAGATTAGACATTTATCATCTCTATGATAGGAGTATCTCTTCTATATCATCACAAACAATCAATCAATCAATCAATTTATCAAACTTTTTTTTTGCCACAAGGCTGGCTAATCAATCAAACCGTTTTGCCACCATACTGGCTGATTAATCAAAGTTTTTGTCACAAGGCTGACTTCATTGAAACTTTTGCCACAAGGCTGGCTGATTAATCAAAACTTTTTGTCACAAGGCTGACTTCATTGAAAGTTTTTGCCACAAGGCTGGTTAAACAAAAAACATCTTTATCATTCTAAGCGCCATAAGTGGCACAGCCCAGGGCTTATAATGAAAAGATTTTCAAACAAAAATCAAACAGATGTATGTGATGATATAGATTAGATACATCGAACATTTAGATGACATTTGTCTCTTTTCCTTTGCTTCCACTAGCATAAGTGGGAACTACGATTGCTCTGACTTTCTCAACATCCCTTTGAGAATACGTAGACACAAGGTCGTATCCTTGGCGAGCAAAACTTCTCCCTCAAACCACTCAAACCTTAGCACCCGTAGACCCCGAGCTACAGATGCTCTGATTCCCTCTAAGGGATATGTATGCAGAGGATCGCGATGATCTTTGCGAGCATAATCAAACAAACACCTTAGGTACCACCTATTTCACCAGAACCTCCTCCATAACATAGAATGAAACAAACACAACAAAAAAGCCTATAGAGTACTATAGATACTTTGGGTGCTAATACCTTCCCTTCGTATAACCAACCCTCTTACCCGGAATCTCTCCCCACTTTTTTAGGTTATTGCAACTTTTTTCTTTTCCTACTTTGGAAACAATAAAAAGTTTGGTCGAAACAAAAGAAAAATCATTTTTTTGAGCACTCGAGCCCAAAGAAGGCATCAGGTGTCTCATCCCGAAAAAAGATACGATTTTTCCCCGCGACAGGGACTTATGTCAAGGTAGGATCTTTTTGGGATAGTAGGCTCAAACCTGAAGTTAAGTACATGTTTTCCTTATATAGCCATCATCCTTACATAATAATAATCTATCTAACTCAAAAAAAGGTGGAAAGATTAATCTTTCAAGTCAAATATGCATATGAGGCTATGTCATCTAGCAAAAGGTTCAGGCTCAAAGGGTTTTAACAACAGATATAAACTTTGTATACCTACTATCTTGGATAAAACTTTCGTTTAACCATACTTTGGCTTACGCTTTCTAGTGAGTAGGTATTTCATAAATTTAGCGTACATCGGCTTTGTAGTTTTGTAAACATTTCTATGAACTTCTTAAATTTCCCAATTTCCATCTCTTTCTTAGGATTCTTCTTCAGAATTGGGTAAGGAGGCTTGACATAGTATGGAAGTTCGGGATATTTTTTTAATTTAGGATTCGTTTCTCGGTTCTCCTTAAGGGCGAGTATCTATCAATGATCTTATCAAGTGTATCCCCCTCTTATAGGTTCTTCACTCACTTTCTTACTTTTTCTCCCTCTAATTCTTTCTTTTTCTCCCTGTTTGTGATGCCAATTATCTTACAAATCTAATGAAGAAGGCTTCATGGTTTGTTGCATTTAAGGAACTTAAGGGACTCTTGGGATTGGATTCAAACTTGTGTTATTGCTCCATTTGAAGTTAGGACGATCCTTCCAACCTAGATTGTAAGTGTTAGAATAAGGGTTACCTTTTGGAAATCTGTTTGCATATTGTGCTTCTTTTGTGACTCCTTCTAGTACACAACTACTATTAGTGTGCCACTGCCCGCAAAAATCACATTACAAATATTGAAATTGACTTACATTTTCAAGAATAATGGTAGCTCCAACTAACTATTTAGAAAGAACCTCCAATTGAGCTAACAAATTTGTGTGAGCATCCAATTCTAGCACACCTTTTTTCTTTTCTTCAGTCTTCACGACTCTTTCAATTTGAGAGCAGTATTAATTATGAAACATTTTGCCAATCCAACCTTTCACTTTGTTTTCTTTCTTTGTTTTAATTTTACCTCCAACTGAAGCATCCATAAGCATTCTTGCTTGAGCTTTTAGACCTCTTGTGAAATGTTGCATATGCTCCATGCTATCCATGTTGTGATTTGGGCACCTTCTGAGTAAAAGCTTAAATATTTTCCATGTGTCATAAAGTGATTATGAATCACTTTATAAAAATTTGAAATTTCAGCCCTTCTTTCAACAAAGAGCATTGGTGAAAAATCTCTCTAAGAACTTATCTTCCAACTAAGTTCATGTTTGAATGGATCCACTAGGTAGACACTTCATCAAAGACTTTGTTATTTCGTTATTAAAAACCCGAATAGTCTCACCTTGATTTTACTTTAAGTTACCCCATTTGGTTTACACATAGAGCATGTCTCATTAAAGCATGCCAGATGCTCCCATGGGTCTCAAATTGCTCTTTTGACGAACTGGTTGTCTCTTAAACCTGCAAGAACAATATTTATAATGTCAAAAGAAATAGGGTTCCTAGTTGGAACTCCAATGATATTTTCCATGCATCGGTCCTCCTACAATAGTCACCCATGGCTCTTCTAGATTATGGATTAACCTTAACTTCTTCCTCTTGCTCACTTTCGTGATTTGAAGAATTTGGAGAATGTTCCTCTTCTACACTTTCCTAAACTTCTTGTACTACTCTAGCTACTTTCTTATTTTCTCTAGCTGTCTTTTTCGATCTCTGAATCATACAGTAATAATGTTGATCCTGAATCTCATACACAACCAGAAAATACTTTAGTAACACTGCACCAAGTAATAAAGTAAAATAAGAATAAAAATTGAAATAAAATAACATTAACAATAACAAGGAAATAAAATAAATAGATAAAAATAAATCAAACAAAAACAAAATAAAAATAAAACTTTCAAAACACCTAAATTGCTTTTATTGAAATAATTCAACAATTCCTGGTAACAACGCAAAAAACCTAATGAAACATCTAGCAAGTGTACTAAAAATGTCGCAAGTTATAAAAATGATTTGTCTCCATAGGGATTATTGTATTTTAGCAAAGTAATTGTAACATTTTTTAAAATATAAATTAGGGGTTCGTAGTGATTTTGAGTAAACATTAGAACGTGAACAAAGTGTTGGAAATTATAAGATTAGAAGACGACCAGGCCTTATTTGAATCCCCTAAATCTCATTGTTGATGGCCACGTTTATTTGCTTTTAGATTAATTTCAAAAGATTACGACAGATTAACACAACTGTTATACCCGACTTCTTGGTGTATAACTCACTAAATTATACTGCAACTCCTTAATTCCTTATGCCAGTTCGAAGTTAAATAGGTGAAATAAGCACATTAATTCCTAAGTCACAACTTATAAACATTTATCCCTAAATCAATTACTAAGTTGAACAATTACTTTAGATCAAGTTTATAGAGTTATGGTTAGTAGTCCCTACAAAACTGTTCAATCTATGTGTTCGTCAATACATTAAAAGCAATACGTAAAAGACTAACTGAATAGAAACTACAATATCTATTTAAGAAAATATTACAAAATGTGTCAGAAGAGTACATGTTTTGTGCCACGACCATGACCCATCTTGTCGTGTTCTAATTTGCTAGCTTTGCTCTGGATCGTACCACGATTCTGGCGATGAAATTTCCATGGTATAGCACAATATTTTCTTCACAAAATTCTCCCAAAAGTTGATTTTTTTTTCATATTTCTTCACTTTCTTCATTTTCTTATTAACATTATGATACATTACATTACAAATAGCTAAAAAAATAAACGCAAATGCTTGATAAAATTACATGATGACAGTCATTCATCAATACCCTAACTAAGTTGTTTATATTATGTTGTTTCATATATTTTGTGTAAACCTTTATTATGTAAATATTCCGCTACAAAGTTAATAAATGAGACTAGAGTATATGGATGCGCTAAGATACCATAAACCTGGAACACGAAGGTGGTGCTAGACAACCTGCTCCTGCACAAGACAACCAGCACTAGAAAAGTTAACATCATAATTTTTATCAACCAATTGACCAACAGACAATAAATTCGAAGCAAGTCCGGGTGATACAAGCACATCCCGAAAATCAGAGTTTATGTCGCCAATATCAGTAATGGATAAAGTATTACCATCAGCTATTTGAATTTTCTGATTACCATGATAAGATTGTAAATTGTGCAAATATTTCGAAGAACCTGTCATGTGATTGGATGCACCTGAATCAAGAAACCATGGGCGAGAAACAGTAGATGACTTACCCTGAATTCCCAAGGCCGAAAGGGCAGAAAGTACCATTTGTTGAATCAATTCAGGTTGTATAGAACCACTGTTAATGGAAGGACCAACTGCAGAGTTTGTAGTTGCATGGAATGCTTGCACTGAACGTTGTGTTGGTCGTGGAGGACGCGTGGGACACTCAGAGATAATATGACCTTGTTGCTTGCAGTAATTACAGAACTTCTTATTGCAGCTACGAGCAATATGACCAAATTGTTTGCAAGAGAAGCACTGAACTTGTCTCATATCACGACCTTTACCTCTACTTTGAGCAGCATATGCAACTGTCGCTGGCTCGATAATGACAGCATCATGAGACATGGCTCCTTGGGTAGTAAGACGTTGTTCTTCCCTTAGAAGTTCTCCAACACATGTATCTAAAGAAGGAACAGGATTCCTATTCAGCAAGGCACCTCTGACAACTTCAAATTCTGGACGAAGCTTCATGAGAAATTGATCTCGGCTACTTGTGTTATAAACCTCTTGGATAGCCGCGAGAGAAGTCTTGGGAACATCAGCATGTATAATAGCAGAGTGTTCTGTCCATAGATTTAGAAAACCAGAATAGTATTCTTGAATAGATAAAGTACCTTGTTTGTAATTAGCTATTTCCAACTCCAATTGAAAGCGCTTGGCTGCATTGTCTTGGTTATAAATGCGCTTCAAATAATTCCACATTTCTTGAGCAGTTGAAAATGAACGTAAATTATTGATCATTTGAGGATCAATAGTACTTAGGATCCAAGTTATTATTTGAGCATCTTTAGTTTCCCACGCATCTAATGCAACTTTCTCGGTTGGTGCCTTTGAGACAACATCTAGATGACTCCACAATCCCTTTCCCTTGACATAATTTTTGAATTGAAATTCCCAAATTGAATAATTCTTTCCGGTAAATCGGACACAAAAATTCTTTTCATTTTCCGAAGTCATGGTGAAGCCCAAAATTCTTTTGAACTATATTCTAAAAAACAAGCTTGAGATAATCACGTGCAACACAGTATCTCTTTTCTTTCTTTTTTTTTTCTTTTTTTTTAAAACATGCAATGAAACAAGATAAAAGTGCTGCAATACCTCACCAAACAATTCTGAGACACAGAACACAACCACAGTCAACGAACCTATCCACAAAGCTCACCGAAAGAAATCGCCGAACAAAAGGCAGCTCCGAAACAAACAGCGAAGCACAAGACAAACACCGAATACGATCGCAAAGGAAATTCAATCGCAATACCAAAACAAGATCACCAAGCAACGCCGAATCACGAATCAACACCGAATCATGAATCAAAGACGAAATCACAATCACGAATTGACGAAGAAATCGCGATCACAAGGCCACACCGAAACAAAATCAAGAACCGGCACGAAATCGCACAAAGCTACAATCAAGGTTTCGAAAAAAAATCGAAACGATAACGAACACGAATGGAAGAAACAATTCCAAGAGCAACCCAGTGGGGGTTTGCTTAACAAGATCAAGCTAACACGATTTCACAGGTTTGGTTTGATCAAACCTTCTGATACCATGTCACAAATTCTGGCTTGCTCCCTTTCTCATTGCATTTGATACTATATATAATAGTGTCAGTAATTACACCTAATTACAATTCATAATGACTAATTACAATTCGTAATAACTAATTTCCTATTCTATGAAAATAAATTATTCACAATAAATGTAAACATTATTTCCTAATTAACAGGTGCATGCTCAAAGGCATCAAACCTAAAATGAAAAGGTGGTGTTTCAGGCTCATTCATAATTGATAACTAGCCACTATAGTGCGCAGGAGATTAAGCCCCCTTTTACATTGACCTTGAAGTAACTTTTCACTTGGAAATAGAGAAGAGTAGCAGATCCTTGGTCGAGAGCGTTCCTCAAATATGTCTAGCAAATCAATTAGAGGTGGTCCCCACGATAATAAAATAATTAGGAACAATATCTTTGAAACAAGGATGACGAGGAACAAGAGGAAGTAAACATTATGCTGAAATAACGTAAAATCACCCCTTGAGCTTAAGAAATAAAGCAGGTATAAAAAGTCGTGTATTTTGTTCACTAAAGCAAAGAAACTTCATTTAATTCTGGTAGAGAACAAGATATCATTTTATGAAAGAAAACACTAAGATTCACTTATATTTATTTGTTAACATCACAGAGGGCCCTGAAGCTAAGACAAGTTATCCTAGAGAAAAGTAGGCTAACACAATTATTGCACTTGCATAATTGTTCATCTTACACCCATACCAATGGATATTGATCTTTTAATTACATGACATAATCGTCCACTTGCGGGCATGTCAAAGTGCTTGCCCAAGATAACATTTGTACCCTTATTCAGAAGTCGAGCAAAAAGTAAAAAGGGCTTTGCTTGTTGAAATAGATTTCAAACAAAACACATAGTGGTGCAACTAGAAAAAAAGAAAGGATATATGTTCCTTTTCTCACACATCACCTCATTTAATATTATTGTTAGAGATAAATTGAATATGGCTTGAATGGAACAAAACCGAATCAAAAGCGTTGTTAGGAAGACTCATGAGTCAAAAATCTCCCTATAGGCTTAAGGTCGGTAACCAAAACCATGTCAAAGAGTGTAATGATCTTCATGCCATAAGAATTATTATAATTCAACTTAGGTGGGTGAGAATTACCAAGCATTGAGCCAAAAATGTTCACAACACATCTAAAAATTTAGGGTTCATATGACCTTTAAACACCGACAATGAAATATAGGGGTTGAAAAGGGGAAAGATTCAATGAACATGATAGTTAAAAGAGGGTAGAGGACCAAAAAAAAAAGGAAGATTCATGAGAGTTTAAATGAATGAAATTTGTACTTTGGGTTTCTAGATTGCTTTCTTTTTCTCTTCACCTTAAAGCTCAGGTGCATATTTAATTTGTTTTCTTTAAGACAGGCTTGGATAATCGAAAAGTTGCAGCAGATGGATGTGCAAAGGTGGAAACTCTAAAAGTGGTTAACATAATGAAAGTGAAGTTTGAAGAAAAAAAGACAGAGAACAACGAGGAAGAAGGTAAATGAATTTTTTTTGAAAAGAAGAAAAAATAAATAGCATTGTAATTCTCATTTTATATGTATACCTTGCAACCACGATCAAAACGTGTGTGACACATTGCAGAAGATTTGAGTAATTTATCTATACCCATCAAATTCCTCCTTCAATACAACTTTTTAATTTATCGGAATAATTTTTGAATAAAAATAATTTCCCCAAAACCCTCTTCACCTAAATCAATCTATTCTTTTCACTCGATCCTTCACTTTTTCAAAATATTCCCCCTCCAAACTCTCAAACAAAATTTTAAGAAAATAAATATTATAACTTAAATTACTCACTATTCTATGTGAAGAGTGTCATAATGTTGCAAAGTCTTTTTCAACTGCCTACCTCTAATAGTTCGTCGCTCAACTTCTCAAACTTTCATTGTTATTATATTTCAAAAATTAAAAATATATTAATGATAAGTACTATTTAATCATTCTATAAAAAATTTAAAAAAAATTAAGAAATCCTTTATATTTTTTTTAAAAACCTATTTTTTGAAACCTTCTCTTCTCCTTTTCAAACTTTGAAACAAATTTTAAAAATCTTCAATTTTTTTTATAAAAAAAATGTCAATAGAATATATGTATTTGCCAAATAAATTTTTGGGACCATTATACTTCAACTTTAAAGATTAAAAAAGACCCTGAAGTGAGAACAAGGAAAATGTCAAAGAAATCCTAAAGATATAGATTTGAACAAAAAGCAAAGATAGACATAAAAAGGACACATCTGATAAGTGTAAAATAAATAAATGAAAGACAAAGCATACTCGAAATGTTAAACATCAAGCTACTCACCTAAAAAAAACTTTAATAACTAGCGGGATACCCGTGCGTACGCACGGGTACTGGTATGGTACGCGCATTGTTTTTAATATATAATAAAAATGAAATGAAAGAAAAATTAAATTGTTAAATAAAAAAATTTATTTATTGTTTATTTATTTAAAAGATAAAATGTAAATGATATCAATATTTGGATTTGTTGTTTCATTTTTCCCGTTTTATATAATTTTTACGATATAAGAAAACAAACAATAAAATTTTATTGACTCACTACATGTTTTGATCACATGTTTTGATCAGTGGTTTCATTTTTTCCGTAATAAAGTTGGATTAGTAAGTTATTTCTTTTTATTGATGTCACATAAAAGAGAGTTGGTATTCAATGTGTAAAAAGTGAAGAAAAAAAAGTGAATATAGCATTAAATATTATATCACTGCTTTCAAATATTTTGATATCCGATGTCAAAAATATTTGTATCAACAATAATTTTTTCCAATTTATAAAAATATTTTTATCAACAAATCATTTTTTTTTCCGTTTATAAAAATATTGTATTAACAATACACTTTCCATTTATATTCGTATCAACAATAAACTGTTTTTCATTTAAAAAATATTTATATTAACAATCGATCTTTTTTCGATTATAAAAATATTTATATCAACAATACGCTTTTTCCTGTGTTAATAAATATTTGTTCTATAATACACATTTTCCGTTTATAAAAAAATTTATATCAACAATACATTTTTTTTCATTTATAAAAATAATTGTACCAATAGTAAACTGTTTCCCGTTTATAAAAAATATTTATATCAACAATTTATTTTTTTACATTTATAAAAATATATGTAACAAAAAATATTAAAATTAAATTTTTTCAATTTTTAAAACAAAAACAAAAATCACTTAGAAAAGAAATAAATTTTTATTTTAATTGCATAAATTTTAATTAATAATATTAATTAATTAAATTGTTGAGAGAAGATATGTTTGTTTCAGAAAATGGGTTTGGTTTGTTGAAAAAAGTGGGTTGGAATAAAATCAAAAGCAATGATGAGAGATACAAAGAATGGAGATATGGTAAGATTATGATAATGCACATCTCGAGGATATTAGTCACTATGCATTAAATGCATTTCAGCATACCAGAAATAATATAATAAATAACATTGTCATTATATATAAAAATATTTGGGGATATTAGTGCATTAAATGCATTTCAGCATACCAGAAATAATATAATAAATAACATTGTCATTATATATAAAAATATTTGATTCAATAATAAACTTTTCTCGCTTATAAAAATAGCATCATTCATAAAAAATTTGGATTAAAAATACTTTTTTTATCTATATAAAAAAAATGGATCAAGAAAATATTTGTTATAGTTTTTATAATTATATGTCATATGTTATTTTAAAAATATATATACATAAATATTCTTTATTAAAGAATATGGACTAAAATATTTATAAATATACTATAATTAAATATAGTTAAAATCATTTATACAGCATATTAGAGAGAGAAAAATCAGTCATGTTATCTAATTATGCATATAAATACACATTCAATAAAATAAATATAAATAATGTTAACATAATAGAGAGAGAAATAAAAAACATATTAAAATCAAAATAAATGTAAACATAAATAAACGCTACAAAAATAATACGAATGTTTAAAAAAATTTGTTTTTTATGATACTATTTATATCACTTTAATTACAAAATATTGTTGTTACACTTTTATTTAGCAAGAAAATTTAAAAATTAATAGTAAAATAGTATGAAAGTGTATTTAATTTAAATTAAATGGTATATTAAACATGTATTTAATTTGTAATAATACCACATTTAATTTGATATGCAATCTCTTGGTAATCTCTTGGTAATCTCTAAAGTTGAAAGGCCTTGTGAAGTGCATCAGACAGGAGAATAAGGAACCGATCTCCCTGTATCTCCTCCATCAGAATCTGCTTAGGTGCAGGCCAGTCTTCAGCAGTGCTCTTCGGGGTATTGGAATCAGTAACTTAGTTAGCTTCCCCTTTAGCAGATTCATCTCCATGTGAGCCAAATTTGATGGCCTCACCAGCTCCCATATCTTGTTCCAGCTTTCCATTCTCATGTTCATGCACAACAAATTTGCCTCCTTCAACACCATTCTCAATCGGTCCTTGAACCATCTTAAATCCCGCAATTCTCTCCCCTTCCATTCTGTCAAAATTTGGTTACGAATTCGATTATGAGTTAGCTTGGACCTGCAAAATAAGTAGTTAGTTATAGGGCCTCTGCAGTGGCAATTGAATGTTGGTAATAATTCTTACAGTTTGACCCCTACAATTATCAGCAACACAATCTGTTTCACTTAGGAACTCATGAGCGTACAGAATCTTGTCATCACCGTAATTGTTATCTCCTGCCAAAAACAGAAAAATGAATGACTGGTTAGCAAAAGTGAAACACTTAGCAAAGGCAGATGGCATAATATGGTGGCAAACCAAAAGTCCACCAGATAAACATCACGTTGTAGCCCATGATTGCTGCCAGAGAATCTGCCGTGCAAAAGCATCTTAGCACCTCAATGGCGGCATGTTGATAACATTGGAGAAGAATGAAGGAAACTGATACATGTTAAACTCTTTAATTACTGTAATTGTTGTTAAAATCTGGAACCAATTGATTGATGTATGAAAATCCTGAAAACAATGGAAAACAAAAATATATTGTTAAAAATCTCATTCATCTTTCCAATTCTTGCTATATGGTTCTGCCAAAAATATATTGTTAAATTGAAACAAAACAACACATAGATGAGAATACATAATAGAAACAGAATAATTATAGAATAGTAACAACAAATAGAAAGGATTTATCGACCTCATTCACAATAGGTAAAAACTGATATTGATGACGACGACTGGATCACTTCATATAGAGAAGTAACCCAACAGCAGGTTTCTCATCAATCAATTGTGCAGCCCAAGAACCTACATTTCCAAAACCCTGTAAAAAAATACACGATTTCGGATCAAAGTGCTAAATCCAAAAACTTCATTGAAGTAGAAGTGTGATACACAACAACGCGAGCCAAGGTTTATAATAAAGCCAAGGTATAAATATGAAAATTATTGATGATACTCAATTAGAGGATATTATGATAAAATAGTTTTAAATATTTTCAGAATTGGATGATAAAAACATCTTAGAAGTCAAAATCCCAACAAACCTGGAGGACCCAATGTGCACAACTCAAGAACCTTGCAATTCCAAGGGCAAAAACATAGTGTGCTGTGAATGGTTCAACAATCTGAAAGTTCAATTTCAGAATTAACTACAAACAGTTTCAAACAATTAAAACATAGTAAAGTAAAAGGAACGGACTGAAATATATTTTTAAGAGACCTTTGTGTTCTGCATGACTCGCAATTGAGGTAGAACTGATACAGCTTCAAGATAAACACAAAAAGCCCAGAAAATCTGGTTAATAGTATGATGTTGGGTTGTGGGATGAACGAACAAAGACAGCACAGCACAAGGAATCACCTGTATTTGGGTATAAGAAAATTAACACACTCCATCGATACTCACAGCAACTGATCCTCTATTCACTTTGATGCATGTCCTTTTCACCAAGTAAATTCTATCAAAAATAAAATTCCTCCAACCATAGGATTTTAATATTTAGATTTAAAAAACACAATTCATCAATAAGATAGATGAAATTTCGGTGACATTGAACCCATTACCCATATTGAGATTGTAAATTTTTTATTCTTCAATACATTTTCTTCAAAATAAACCAAAAATTCTCCAAAATCACATTTCTCATTATGAGACATCAGGCTCTATGGTTTTGCACAAGAGAAATCATCGTAAGTACCACAAAATACAAAATACAAAATACACTTTGAAACCTCGTTTGACACGAGCAAACCAAACTTTAAGACAAAAGGGCAAACCAAACTTTAAGACAAATGAGCAAACCAAACTTTAAGACAAAAGAGCAAACCAAACTTTAACAAATAAAAGCGGTCTTGTTTTGTAGTTACTCTAAATTTGCCGTTTTGTAGTTACCGCCCTGATCGTTGGTGATTGTCTTATGAATACAAAGAAATAAACAACATTTCAAAGAAGTGGTGATGAATTATTATAAGCTGCACTACAATGCTTGAACTTTTCCTCTGTTATTATCTAATTAGCAAGCTATTCTAACATGTCAGTTCATAAAAGGCATTTAAAATTATCAGTTCAGACCAAGATAACATAAGGCAGAGGTAGTATTATAAGGACCATTGTAGCCCAAGTACATTTCAAGGTCATCATAACCATAACCAAGGTCCTATCCTGGAGATTCAAAACAGTTAGACAAAATTCACAAAAAGGATACTAATTCATTACATGAAGGAGCAGAAAAGCCAATGGCAGCAATACATGAAGAAGCAGAAAAGCCAATGGCAGCAATACATGAAGGAGCAGAAAAGCCATAACTCCACCATGTGATGACCTTATTGAGTCATATTCTGAAATCTGGCCACGACTGGACATCAAACATGCTACTGCAGACCGATATTAAGGCACGATTAAGCATTTCTACGTCGTGACTTGCACCTGCACATGTTCACACATACATCAGATCTGCTATGCACAAAAATACATACTAAAGCAATGTAATATTGAAAATTAAGAAGCTGAAACACATAATCTTCAAAAGCAAACAGGGAAGCTAAGTGAGAAACCATGCTACCGAGAGTTGTTTTCAGATTATAACTAAGACTTCGCCATACTTTCAACAAACTGCAGCCAAAGAGTAAAATAAATAAACATCACATAATTGTTTCTTTATAAAGAGGAATCGACATTTTAAGCATATTTACAACTTCAAAAATGTTATCTCTTGAGCTTACTTCACCTGTATTTTGGGTAATGATGTGCAACACAAAGTTTAAGCTGCTCTAAAATATCTTTCACAGCAGAAACCATACCATGTACGCTAAGCTTTGGAATAGCCAACCTAAACCTGTAACTCATTAACAACCACATAAATTGAAAAAACTTCCAAACAAAACAGAGACGATGTTCCGAAGATTACATGTTTTACCTTCAAGATCTAAAACCATTGCTTTTAGCATGTACGAAGCGACATCTTTTAGGGTTTCGTTACGGATGTCGTAGTTTTGGAGAAGTTGTTGCATCTTGAGAACCATATAGAGGGACCCAATTTCTTCACTTTCAAACCACCAATTTCTTCCTCGAACATCCTCTCTGCAAAAACCTACGAATAACCCATGATTCAAAATCCAAAAAGATTACATTTTTCCTAATGAATATAACAAAACAAAGAAATCTCATGATTCAAAATCTAAAAAATATTGAAGAACCATACCTGAGACAGCATCTTCAGCTACTTTACTAAGCCATGAAAATCTACAAAACCAGTAAATGGGAAAAGTGAAAACTGATGAAAGAAAAGAGGAAAGAAAGAAAGAGAAGAGGAAAGAAAGATTGATACTTGTTTTTGGTTTTTTTGTGTTAGGTTTGATCCGGACAAGCCAGGTAGATGGGAAAAGTGAAGAAAGAGAAGAGAAAAGAAAGAAAGAGAAGGAAAGAAAGAATGATACCTGCAAACAGTGTATTCATTGGGAAGACCATGACTGCTGTTGCTGTTTTGCAGAGGAAACTTTTCTACTTTTTCTCGTCCATATGCAACCGGTTAATGGGTTGAATAATATAAAATAATGGAGACAGCAAAGGAATGGCACAAAAAGGTCCCAATTATGTAACTAATACCATCTAATTGCCTGACAAATGATTACTTTGGACCTAATTTGCCCCCATAAGTGAGATTTGTCACTTAATAAAGCAAGGGTTAAGTTGTATAATCCAGCACAGTTTTCTTTCTTATATTATAGATTAAAATAATTTTTATCATAACATAGTTATCTGTCAACCATCCAGCCAAAGTTGTTTAATATAAATAAATGAAAATCATGCGGTCAACATTGTTTAATATAAAAAAATCGACTAGACTCATAAATAAAAAAGATTAATACAAAAATGTCTATCCATTCTACATTCATTGCATCTATAATATAAGAAAATTAATGGCCCTGGAAAACACAATTTTAACCTTTCTTCTTTACCCTCCACCTCATTGATCTAGGGGTAAATTGTGTCCAAAATTTACTTTTTGTAATCAATTTGTACTTTTGGTTACAACTTATATATAGTTACTTATGATTGTTACAAATTGCAAATGTATTTGTATTTAAATATTTAATAGTCGAAGTAGGACAAAATGGTAATTGAGAAAGTACACTTTTTATAACAAAAGTACTTGATTACCAAAAACCATATATTTCATTTTTTTTTTGCTTTGCTGGAAACGATGCAAAACTTTGCCACTTCAGTCACATTTTTTGTTTGTTTTAAAACTATTATTCTATGTGTATATTCATAAAAGAGATTTTTATTTTATTTTTAAAATAAATAAAACAAAGTAGTTGTCCAATACTTCAGATCTAAATAAAAACAAACAAAATAGGTACAATGAAGAAACAAGAGGAGTTCAAAATACAAAATATAAAATAGAAGTGAAATTGATAAAGAAATAGAAATTTTTTGTTATACTCTATTCATAGAAGTTACTATATTTTATCAATATATTTTATATTTAAATAAAAATTAAAACCAATATTATTAAATTTGAATTAAATGAATATTTTTTAAATTATACATATAAAATTTGAAGAAAAAAAACTAAAAAATAGATGTGAAGTAATAAAAATAATATAGATGAAGATGAAGTCGTGTAGCTAATTTTTAGGCTTAATGAAATACAGTAATGTGTGCAGGGCTATTTTACTCATACCAATGAAGTCTTGTAGCTAGTAATTTTTTGACATAATGAAGTAATGTGTACGGTGTACTAAAGTAGTAGCATGTCTTTTTCAAAAAACTAGAAGTGGCAGGGCTATTTACTTATACCAATGGTATTGCTATGCCTTGTCCAATCGTTATGCTGACAATTTATATGAGTACTAGTACTAAACAAATGCATACTAAACAAATGCATGAGCAGTTTTGGTTTACCGCAGTTTTGGAGTACTAGACAATAAGCTGTATTTTTTTAAAGCAAAAATGGTACATAAAAAATCACTTTTATTTAATTTAATTATCTATTTATATTTAAAATACAATTAAACATAAATTGTATTTTAATTTCTCTCTATTTTTTTTCAATAATCAATAAAAATTATGTTACATATTTTCATAATATTTTTTAGGCTAAATTATGGTTTTGGTCCCACTATTTTGATTGATTCACGAATTTAGTCTCCCTATTTTAAATTCAAACAGTTTTGGTTCCCCTATTTTATATTTAAACAATTTTAGTCCCCTCTCATGTTTTTTCAAAGAAAATCGATGAGATTTTTTATTTTTTAACTTATATTTTTATCTATGAAATTCAATAATAAATGTATATACGATGATTTTTCATGTTTTACAAGTAATTTGTCATTTAAAAAGTAAAAATAACGTTAATGTTAAGTGAAAAAGTATGAAAGGGGACCAAAATTGTTTAAATCTAAAATAGGGGGACCAAAACTGTTTAAATCTAAAATAGAGGGACCAAAACTGTTTAAATTTAAAATAGGGAGACCAATTTCGTGAATACAAGAAAATAGGGGGACCAAAACTGTAATTAAGCCTATTTTTTAAAAAACAAAAATATATACTCCAAAATACTTTATTTTGATTTTCTTAATAAATCCCTTTTTTTTATAATTTAGAAAAAAAAGAGTATCTTGATTAAATATTGACACGAGAAACAACCTATTAAATTCAAACAAGAAATCATGCAATGGTATTAGAGAAAAAACATAATAATATATATATATATATATATATATATATATATATATATATATATATATATATATATATATATATATATATATATATATATATATATATATATATATATATATATAAAACAAATTCTTTTGGTTGAACAATTTTGTCTTTTTTTATTTATTTTATTTGTATTATATTTTAGAAACAAATGTGCCATATACTAAGAAGGAAAACATAATCCGAAGTGTTTTTTCAAAAATGGTATACGGAAAAAAATTATTATTGATCTAAATATTTTTATATATTAAAATTTACTATTGATCTAGATATTTTTATAAATGACACCTAAACAAAAATAATATTTGTATACGGAAAAAACTCTATTATTGATATAAATATTTTTATATACGAAAATTTACTATTGATCCAAATTATTTTAAAAATGGTACCCAAACAAAATAACATTTTTATACGGGAATGAATCTCTTACTGATCTTAATATTTTTAATGATATTTATGATCCAAATATTTTTTATTAAAAAATGGTATACGGGAAAAAAATCTATTATTGATTTAAATATTTTTATATACAAAAATTTTCTATTGATTCAAATATTTTTGTAAATGATACATAAACAAAAATAACATTTTATACGGGAAAAAATCTATTATTTATCTATATATTTTTATTTACAAAAAATTATATTTATGATCGAAATATTTTTTATTCAAAAATAATATTTGTATACGGGAAAAAAAATCTATTATTGATCTATATATTTTTATTTACGAAAAATGATTTTTATGATCCAAATATTTTTTATTCAAAAATGGTATACGGAAAAAATCTATCATTGATCTAAATATTTTTATATATGAAAATTTACTATTGATCCAAATATTTTTGTAAATGAAACTAAACAAAAATAATATTTGTATACGGAAAAAAATCTATTATTTATCTAAATATTTTTATATCCGAGAAATTAAATTTATGATCAAATATTTTTTATTCAATAATGGTTTACTGGAAAACATCTATTATTGATCTAAATATATTTATAGCAAAAAATTATTATTGGTTCAATATTTTTTAATTTTTTAATTTTCTATTTAAAATAAATATATTATGTAAACAAATGCGCGTAACAGATCAGAATCCGTGCGTATGCACGGGTTTGTTACTAGTTTAATCTAGTAAATAAATATGTAACTCGAATATATTTAGAACACTCTATTTTTCAATTTCATTGAGTAATATTAATAGATACTACATCAGTCTAATCATTTTATAAACTATTGTTTGCTTTCTTTTACTATTAGAGTGTGTCATTTTAATGAGGGAAAGTAATATTTTGAGGAAATTTAAAATGATTTGACCAAAATTCATTGTTTGGATACAAAAATGAAGAATTGTTAAAATGATGGAAATTTATGAAGTATTTCATCTAAGTTAAATTTAATCATTTTGAAATGACACCAAAAATCAAAGAATTTGAAATTTCTGTCATGTTCCATAGAATGTATTTGTTATTATTATTTCTTCAAAATTTACAAATTGGTCCTCATATTTTTCAAAATTATAAAATTGATCCCAAAATTTTTTAAAAAATTGCAAATTGGTCCTTAATAATTTTAAATTTTACAATTTGGTCCTTCAAATTTTTAAAAATTCCCTACTTTTTCATTTTTTAATTTGGTCCAAAAAATTTAAATTTTATACAAAATGACACCAAAAATCTAACAATGAAATATCTTAATACTTTATCCAAACAAAACAATTTAAAAATGAATGGATTTGAATTGAATCATTTGAATTGCTTTGAATTTTAAATTACTTTAAAATTTCTAATTACCTCATCCAAACACACTCTTAGTTTTCTAAAAAAACTTACCGAATAGAAATTTAGACCACCATTAATCCATTAGCATCTAAAAATTCAAAAAGGTAAATCTATTAATCTAAAATCCTATAAAATGTGACTTCATTTGTTTACTAAATCATATTCCAAAATAAAAAAAGGACTATAATGGAGGTAGAATAAAAACAAGAATTTGTTTTTGCAACGACGCAAGGTTCCGTCTGTTAGAAACCGCGTGCACTTGTCATCACTACGACAGATACTGCCGTCATGAAGTACCAATCACAAAACTCTTTTTTTATTTTAAAAAAAAAGACTTTAAAAAAAAGAAGCTTAAAATAGATTATTGAAGTGATAATGAACGTGACGATGGAGCTGTAAGCTGAGGTCACTTCCGTGTTCCTTCGTTTTCAAGTCTACCCCACCAAACCAAAATAGTGTTCAACTTAACCGAGTGGAATCTCCAAAAACGCAACGTGTAATTAATTCATAATTTAATAAATGTGTTTATTATTTATATTTATCACCTTCTATTAAATCTAGCTCAGTGATTCCAAAATCATAATCTAAAACCAAAATCATAATCAATAATCATAATCTTCTCTCGAGGCTCAACACCAATCAAGTTTCTCTCTCTTTTCAGCACAATCTTCAGGTATGATTATTTTCTACTTCTATGCTTTTATGTTTTTCTTACGTGATGTATTCTCAATTAGGAAATTTCTAGGGTTTCAGAGGAATTTTTTTTATAAGAGTAATTGTGTAAATCTATGAGATATAAAAAATTATTTTGGATCTGTAATTGGAATTCATATTCTGTTAGAGTAGTAGTAGTTTGAAAAAATAAATTTGGTTAGTTTAACATATTGTGGTGTTGTGTTAAGTGTTAGATCGAGATCGAACACGCCTTTAATCTGAAGTGTAGGTTTTACCTAGTGTCAATTTGAAACTGTCAAATTGAGACATAGATTCTTCAATTACTGGAGATTATGTGTAGACTTCTGGGTTAGTACTCTTCATAGCTTGAATTTAGTTTACTGAACTATATTTTTGCTATTAGTTAGTGTGTTTGGTTTTGTGGTGACTAGAATTGATTTTGAGTGAATTGATTTTGTAGAATTGATTATGGTTAAAAGTGAGATGGACGTAGAGTGATTTATGTTTGAATATTATTTATGTAAAAGTTAGTTGAACAATAAATTTCAGTGTAAAAATCACGTTTTAATTCAAAAAAGCTACAAATTCTAGCTCAAAATCACTCCAAAATCAATTTTACACATCTAAAATTGTTTTAAGGCTTTTTCTGTCAAGCCGTTTTCATTTATTTCTTTGCTTTGTTTAGTGATGTTAAAGTTTCCATACCAATTTTACTCTGTTATGCAGGTTCTGTTTCTTAAATACAATTATAAACTGTTGTTGGTGATCATTATGGCATGTACTTGCTGACCAAAATGGTGACTCAAAAGTACTCCTCAAAACTCTACTGCTAAGCTCTTTCAGGAATAACCTTTTCATTTACAATTACATAGATTCACTACTCTCTATTCAAGATGCAATCGTCTCGGGAAGGACCGAATTCAGCCGGTCTCAATTTCTATCACCAAACTGGTCAGGGAATTTACCTACAAGGCAATCTATGTGTTGATAGACATGGTAGCAGCAGCCAGGGAACTGGTTTTTCTTTCGAAACTAGCAAGGAGCAATGCTTCCCCCTAGAGTCATATCCAGAAATTGTTGCTTTCATGGATTGTGATTCCCCTTCCTATGCCAGTGTATCATCTAACAAGAGTCCATTTTCTCCGCAAGATTCTCAGTCTTGTTATTCAGATCACCACCAGTCTTCTGACAACACATATGGATCGCCGATAAGTGGGATGTCTAGTGTTGATGAAGGCAATGATTTGAAACACAAGCTTAGAGAACTGGAGAATTCGTTATTGGGGCCTGATGACTTGGATATAGTTGACAGTTACGGCAGCAGCATGGAGGCTAGTCTCCACGGCGGAGCATGTCCGTCACCTAAATATAATTGGGATCTGATTGCCGAAAATATTCCAAAGCTTGACTTGAAAGAAGTCCTCTTGCTATGTGCACAAGCTGTGTCTGATGGTGATATTTCAACAGCAAGAGGCTGGATGGATAATGTGTTGGTGAAGATGGTGTCGGTAGCCGGAGAACCAATCCAGAGGTTAAGTGCTTACTTATTGGAAGGGCTTAGAGCAAGGCTGGAATCGTCCGGAATCTTGATCTACAAGGCCTTGAAATGTGAACAACCAACAAGCAAAGAGCTAATGAGTTATATGCACACACTGTATCAGATTTGCCCATATTTTAAATTTGCATACGTATCAGCAAATGCTGTTATTCATGAAACAATGGCAAATGAATCCCGGATTCATATAATCGATTTCCAAATTGCACAGGGCACACAGTGGCACTTACTTATTCAAGCTCTTGCACACAGACCTGGCGGACCCCCTTTTATTCGAGTAACAGGTGTTGATGATTCCCAATCACTTCATGCTCGCGGTGGAGGACTTCAGATTGTAGGACAACGGCTTTCAGATTTTGCCAGATCTTGCGGAGTTCCGTTTGAGTTCCATACTGCTGCAATGTCTGGTTGCGAAGTTCAAAAGGAGAATCTTAGCATTAGGCCCGGGGAAGCCCTTGCTGTAAACTTCCCTTATATTTTGCACCATATGCCAGACGAGAGTGTGAGCATAGAGAATCATAGAGACAGATTGCTGAGATTGGTTAAAAGCTTGTCTCCAAAGGTTGTTACCCTCGTTGAGCAAGAATCCAACACCAATACTTCTCCTTTCTTTCATAGGTTTGTTGAGACAATGGATTATTACACAGCCATGTTTGAATCAATAGATGTTGCTTGCGCCAAAGATGATAAGAAGCGGATTAGTACAGAGCAGAACTGCGTTGCACGGGACATCGTCAACATGATAGCCTGCGAGGGGATTGAGAGGGTTGAGAGGCATGAACTTTTTGGAAAGTGGAGGATGAGATTTTCCATGGCTGGATTTAAACAATGCCAACTGAATTCTTCAGTGATGCATTCTGTCGAAAATATGTTGAAGGACTTCAATCAAAACTACAGACTGGAACATAGAGACGGCGCTCTTTATCTTAACTGGATGAAGAGAGCTATGGCCACTTCTTCTGCTTGGAGGTGAAACTGACCCTTTTATTTTTTGCCTCCTTTTTGACATGTACTTTAGTATAGCATAATGCATGGTATCCTAAGTTTCTTCATAGTAGTATAAACTTTGAGATTTTGCTCTATTACTCTACATGTACTACCTTTTAGCAGGTTATTCAGTAGTCTGAAGAATCTCAAAACTTATTGTAAATGGCAATACTGAAATGAAAGAAGTTGTGAGATTTACTATAGTACTCATTTTTGTTTCTTTGTTTAATTCTTTATCATTGTAATAGCATGCAAAATTTTCCAAAGCAGAGGTACATGGTGCTCAAGTTTTCTACTCTAGTACAAAATCACTGAACTTCAGGCACAAATGTAAATCACAAAATATTCAATCTAACAATTTACAAGTTTAGTGTACTATGAAAATAATGATTTGATGTGCAATTGAACTTATCATGTGTAATTATTAGTGGTCAAGCTACAAAAGTATATGTGGTGGGAAGTTAGTCTTTCCCACCAAATAAAGCTAAAGAAATATTATCTGATAGTGCTATAAATTGGATAGCTGTCCTTTCAAATATTGAACAACTTAATCAATGAAGCCATACACTGACCCATGTGTTCAAATGAATAAATAAATATTCCATGTTCTAGGATGTTTCCTCTCTTAAAATAAGTTTCAGAATAAATCACT
Organism: Vicia villosa; assembly: GCF_029867415.1. Classification (NCBI taxonomy): domain Eukaryota; kingdom Viridiplantae; phylum Streptophyta; class Magnoliopsida; order Fabales; family Fabaceae; genus Vicia; species Vicia villosa. The sequence continues at coordinate 2,499,902 of NC_081180.1, read as the reverse complement.
GGAAGTAGTTGAAATAAAGTCAACCACAACAACAAGAACAATGAATTCCACATGTTATTTGCAATATAAAATCAGTCATAGTCCCCATCTACGCATAACTTCTAAAAAGCATTTCGATTTCGATGTGTGACATGGTATTAACTCATCCACCAACTTTCTATTTGTCCACTAGTAGTGAAAACTTCCATATAAGCATACTTTCTATTTGTCCACTACTAGTGAAAACTTCCATATAAGCATGTTAAGCTGCTCAAACACGGACCAAGATTATCTGCAGTTAGGAAATTGTGCAGTCACACACTCAGTGAATTATGGACCATTTCATTAAAATCAGATGACAAAGTTTCAACACAAATAAATACATTAAACTTTAATAATCAAATTGGATGCGATTTAATTGCAGGTAATCCATTTCCCTCTAACACATCCACATCTAGCTCACTCCTTCTCTAATATGATTGATGCAAATCTATCACCTTTAATAACAATCTAATTACGAGTTTGAGATGAGTGAGTGTTAGGCATTATGAGCAAGGCACAAAATGAGTTTACTTATATACAAGTAACAGTTGAAATCAAGATCAGTATATATACTTAATGCCTTGTAATGATACATTTCAGTTGTGAAATATACAAGTTTATTCTCTTCTTCTTTGTAATTCAAGCTTTTTATTTCATTACTATGGTGCATGAGTAATAGTTTCATATGATATCATCGACTTGTGGCTAGACTTTCATTACATTCTTTCACAACTCCGTTTTCTCTTTTCGTTTTGCACTTCATCTTCTCCACCTTTCTTTGGTTTTTCAACCATGTCTGTCGATAGTTCTTCAAGTTCTTCTTCCAGTCATGCTAACAACATGTCCTCTACTCTAACACAGGTTACCAAAATGACACACTCAATCCCTACTTCATGCATCATAATGAGAATCCTGTACTTATTCTCGTCACTCCTCTCTTGAACGCCGGTAACCACCATTATTGGTCAATATTCATGACAATGGCGTTGAGATCCAAGAAAAAGTTACATTTCATCATTGATGATGTACCTCGACCACCAAATGAAGATCGTGACTCAATTGCTTAGGATCGGTGCAACGCGATGATAATGTCATGACTGAATAACAGGGCCGTCTTTAAGGGTGTATAAGGCGACCTACAACACAGGGCCTCACACTTTTTTATGTTAAATCTCTAGCAAAAAGGGCCTCCAGTTATATATTCCACTTCTAATTTACGCTTAAATATGGCCCTTTAAAATATTTTCACGATTCAACAGAAGATAACTTCAACTTCTTACATAAGGCCTAGACGGCTCTGTTGAATAACTCTGTTGAATATGAGATTTCACAAAACGTTATATGGATGGAGACAACTTCAGACATATGGAAGGAATTGAAAGACCATTTTTATCATGGAGAAGTATTCAGGATTTCAGAAATTTAGGAAGAGATTTGTACCCTTAAGCAATGTGATTGTTCCATTTCTTCTTATTATACAAAATTGAAAAAAAATTGTTTTATAGTGAAGCAAATTTTTTAAAAACTTTCAAACTATGGGACAATTTTAAATTGTTCATCTAAACACAAACCTTTTGTGATGATATTATAAACAATCTTTTGAAGTTCGTAACAATGAGCCTCCACAGACCTTTCATTTATACCATCTGATACTTTTTGTAGCGGTTAATGGCATACTTCTTTATTTCAGCTTCTTCAGTATCATATTTTTTTTGCAGAGCTTCCCATACCTGTTTAGCAGTCTCACAGTTACAGTAGTAATCATACAGATCGTCGACGAAACCGTTCAGAATGTGGTTGTTGCAAAGATAATTATTACCTTTCCAAATAGATATTTCTTTTGTGAATTGTAAATCATATGCTTTAGCTTTTGCAGCAGAGTCTAATTCAGACGAGCTAATAGTTCTGTCTGAATTCACAATTTTGTAACCATTAGTTTAGTTTGTTTAATTGATATAGAAGGAACAACATGAATGTCCTCAGTCAAAACATAGTCAACCTTCTTTAAGGTTAAGAAAATTTTCATTTTAGTTTGCCAACGTTTGAAGTGAAAACCCTCAAACTTAAATGATTTGTCAGAGACAGCGGCCGCAGAATTACCAATAACTTCTTCGGTAGTCATGACAATTTTTTGAGCATCTTAAAATTGCTGTTTCACGGTTTTGAAAATCAGCCAAAGAAGAAATTACCGGGTCAAATCACTGACTATGTCTCTCTCTTTAAGACAGTTCGCGACACTATCCGAAATTATGCAAAACAGACGACTTATTGCGTTGCCTCCAAGATAAAACAACATAGTTCAATAATGTATGATTGCTACTTGCACGATACATAATCGGTCTAGAAATACACCTTTTAATGGTACAAAGACCATTTAAATATGCTATAAATATCACTCGTAGTATCTGGTATAACGACCAATCATAATCATTTTTCAAACCAAGAGAAATTCTAATATTTCTCCAAAGATAAATCAATAATGATCATTTGACCACTCAAAATAATTTCTCAATTAATAGAAAGAAAGGGGAAGAAGTTGACGCTTTGAAAATTTAAAAGATACGAAGTTATGAGAGTGAGGAAGGAAAAACTTAACAAAATGAGTTTTTGATTGTTTTGGAATGAATTATGGAATTTCCTTATATAATAAAGTGGGTTAGCTAAGATATTTCACTTAAGCAATGTGTGACTAAGAAATTTTTTCAACTAAGACACTATGTGGGATTTAAATATATTTTTTTCAAATTCATCTCCTTATATTTAAATATTGATATAATGTTCCAATACAGACTAATTCATATATTTATGCTATGTATTCCTAAGGTATATTTTGGTGTATTTGAATACATTTAGAAATGATTTTCAAATTCTATGATAATTTTGATTTTTGATTAAGTTGTGGAAGCATTCAAAATGGAAAGCTCAACTCCCTTCACTTTTTCCATTTCCCCGTCTTTTATCTAATGTTCTAATTTGTTGATTGTAGGACTTATATAGTCAAATATTATAATGGAAGCAATTATCTATTTTTATTGCATAATTATAGTATTATAATAGACTAGTTTTTTTCTAATAAGTAAATTTAGTTTAATTTTTTATCATTAAATTAAATTTCTGAGTCATGTAAACTTCATAAAGCTTAATTGTTTAAAATTTTGTAAATATAAATAGTTGAGTTTTAATTTAAATACTCTAATAAAAATATGATATAATCAATAGGTTATAGTACTTTTGTTATAAAATCCAATTATATAAATATTTTAAAATGCTGTTATCAAATTCTTTAAATAATTTTGTTTTAAATTATTAAAAAGTAATTTTAACATATTACAGATCAACCCATTTTCTTCTTAAATTAATTCAATCTTAACTGATCCATAGATCATAGAAGTGAACATCTTAAAAAGCAGAACAAAACTCATTGCTAATTAAATTGTAATGTCATTATTATGACAGTCAGTGCTAAATAATATGACAAAGCGAGACATAATTAAGCGTCAAAATGAAAAAAAAAAAGATTGGAAATACTAATAATACCTAAAGAAGGGCATGAGCCATATAGTTTGCACAATATTCTTATGCTGGATAGGCTAGGACTATGCTGCTTATAATAACTGATCTGATGAACAAAATCTGGACTGGGAATATCAGTGTCTAGACCAAGATAAAGGTATACACATACTTTTTATTCTTAGAATAAAATACATATCAAAGAAATCAAACTCAATGACGGTAACGATTGCGGCGGCTGGCTTGTGAATCATCATCATGGTAAAGATGTCCCCTTTTAGCTTGATGTTACTTTGGTAAGACCTCATCTAGCGAATCATCGTCGTAGTGAGGATGTCCCCTTTTAGCTTGACGTTGCTTTGATAAGACCTCTTCTGGTGAAACATCATCATAATGAGGATGTCTTCTATCTAGCAAATCATCGTCATCATCATATTGAGGATGTCCCCTTGGAACCCAATGTTGTTTTCGTATGACCTCATGTGACAAATCGTCATCAACATAGTGAAAATGCCCCCCTATCTATGAAATCGTTTTCGTCATAGTGAGGATGTCCCCTGTTAACTTGATGTTGCTTTGGTACGACCTCATCTGGCGAATCGGCATCAGCATAGTGAGGATGCCCTCTATCAAACAAATCATCATAGTTCTTGAGCCTGCATAAAAAACCAACACATTTTAAATTTATAAATATCATAGTCAATGAACAAGTCGATAAGTTTTCATTAAATACATACCATGCTAAGTGCCACATCAACATGAGCCTTACGGCCTGTGGTGTGGACTGCTCCACTTTACCTGAAGCCCGATTTGTCTAATTTTGGGTAGAGATCTTTAGAAAGGCTTCACCCTCCCAATGGGCAATAAGACCCTTCCAAGCCTCCTCACATATCCAATGAGGCCTTGTCCCTTTCTTCGTCACTTTCGAGAGAATATCTGAAAGGCGTTTTGCGCCTCTCGACTAAAACGTCTTTTTGATATACACGTGAGCATGAGGATCCCAAGCAACCTTGTCCTAAATAAAAGGAGTCTAACTAGTTATCATTAAGTAGGTGCAACTAGTTAGCAATTAAATAAGTTAAATTAAATAAATGCAACTGACCCCAAACAACTTCCACCAATATTCCCTTACATCCTCTGGGATCTCACTCCAACAATGAAATGGACCAAGAAAGTGGGACTGGATGACCTGTTTAATCGCAGCAGTAGGCGTTGTGCTAGCAGTTGGGATCCCCTCCTCTCCCGACTCCTCCATGTCAGGAGTTTTAGATCCTCCTCTTCCGACGACTCCATATGAGGAGTTTTAGGAACCTCATCCTTCTCCATATGTTAACTTCTATTTGATTGATTCATTGGAGAACTATTTTGTTCTAGTTCTCCGTGCTCAGTCCAGATGGAATAGTTTGGTTTAAATCCACTTTTGTACAAATGAGCTTTCACATCTCTTGGAGTGAAAGACTTTACACACTTGCACGTTTCACATGGACACTTGATTTTTTCTCAGAGAAAAAGTAGGGTTGTTCCTTGACCTTCTTAATAAACTTCTGGGTTAATAGTTGTTTACCCCCCTGCTGTAATATGAGCGTGTTTAGGTTTACCCCCTACCGTTGCCAAAGACAGGTTTTGACAACGTTTTTTTTGAAAAAACCGTTGCCAAAAGGTTGGGAGGGGGAAAAGCAAAATTCGCCAACATTCCAGGGGTTGAATTACTATTAACCCTAAACTTCTGAACTCCACTAACAAACTCAAATTTCAAGCCTCTCCTATGTGGATTAAACCTATCATACATCCAACTGCGATCCATTACATGCATATTAGGCATATAATTATTAGCCACTAGGGTTACTGCTCAAACTTTAAAATTTTCAACAACACAACCCCCTGTATATAGGCAATTGTAAAATATCCTAGAAATAATTAGGGTTCCACAGCTGAGTGGTTATAATATAGAGAATATAACACATACCTTGCGTTGCGAGATGCAGCTTCACGGATGGTGGTTCTTTTCAACAACACAACCCCCTGTATATAGGCAATTGTAAAATATCCTAGAAATAATTAGGGTTCCACAGCTGAGTGGTTATAATGTAGAGAATATAACACATACCTTGCGTTGCGAGATGCAGCTTCACGGATGGTGGTTCTTAGCGTCCACTTTGAATTCGATCTAGCTAAATTTCATCTAAAAAATGTGTAGGGTCGATATATTGTTTCGTAGATTATCAAAACGTCGGACAAAATAGAAAATATTTATGGACGTTTATTTTAAGACTTAATTCTTAAAAATATTAAAAGTTTAAATATGATATTACTCAAAAAAATTCTTAAAAATATTAAATGTTTATAGAATACAACACTCGTGAATACAATGAAGGAAAGTCTCCTCTTCTAGGACACGGTCTAGCGCACATAGTCGTCGGGTCCATGTTTCAATGGTAAAGTAGAGAAAGCGTAGAAATAGAGATGTGAAAAGCAAGTCAATAGATGAAATTTATCTTTCCTGTATGGCATAATTTCTATATCCAATGCTAAAATTGAGATTCCATATTATGATCATGTATATCTTCTTTGTTGTACCTAATCCAAGTGTAGTCAGTCTAATTAGTGTAAACACCATTTATGTGATCAGACCACATAAAAACATATTATGTATTAGGGTTAAAGCTGAGACTTTTTGTGTTGAGTTGAGTAGTGATGCAGTGAGAGAGTTAAGTATATAAATGATGGATGTGGGTGGTGTTGTATGGTAAAAATGTTTAACTGTTAGGTGAAGGTCGTGTATGTGAACATAATCAACAAGAGCGGAAATAAGCCAAGAGAAGTCCAATGGTTATATCAGAAAGAAAATGAGTATGATACAAGTCTCCAATTAAATCTATCTTTCAACATGTTATTTGCTTTAATGATAGATTTACAAGTGGAAAAACCTATATATAGTGGAAGAGCGAAGGAGTAAAAGGCCACCAAACAAATACTTATGAAAGAGTAAGCATACCCTTTGGATACCTAAAATTGAATTAAGTTGATTGGTTTTAGTCAATAGAATATAAAAATAACGAGACTTAACAAGATTGATCTTCATACCTAATGTACGGATAAAATTGTTCAAAAGGGTGACAGTAAATCTGATTTGAGAATTCGTCACCTTTGCAAAAAGGAGAATATCGTCCGCAAACAGAAGATAAAACACACGAGGTCCATTATTATATATGAAAATAGGACTTTGAGAACCACCACGAACAACATCGGTCATGGCAATAGAAAGTTTATTTATGCATATGACGAATAGGTACGACAATAACGAATCTTCTTGTCGAATACCATGTGATGGCTTAAAGGTTGAAATTTTATTCTCATTTCATAAATAGATATTATTTTGGGCCTCCCAAAGGCCGAAACCCCGAGGTCCAACCCGATATAAGTCTAATCAAAACAATCCAACATATAAAAGCCAGCATGCGTGATATTAAAGGCACACTTTTGTGATATCCACTTTTTACTACATATCTTGAATTTTGAATTGACTTGGGGCGTTGGAGTGCTAACCTTGCAAGTCCACTATACACCATCACATTGAAGATAAGCACCCCTGTTTCAAGATCCCTCACCATCGGTATACACCAATTATGGTTCCAAAATGAAACTTTGGCGGCGTATAAGGGAATCGACTCCTAATTTATGCGAAATTCCATAAGTAGATCACCCTTGATCCAAAGCCAGATAACCACCAGAATTGAGAGGATGAGACAATTAACTCATCCATCTCAATTAGAAGATATGGTAGACACTCTAATTTTATTCTACCTTAAACGATTGTTGTCCTTAAGATCTAGAATGTTGAAAAATTTGGCGACAATTTATTATTGAAGCATCTCTTCCAAACATCAATTAATACTAAACTATGAGACAAGGATCGAGTTGCATTAGAGCGTTCAAGACGTGAAAGGACAAGCAGAACCTCAAGTGGGGAGTCGCCTTTAGTTAGCCCAGCCTTCATAGTTAATGAAATGCATATGAGATACCTCATAGACGGCAAAATTCCCATATCAACTTCTAATCTAGTGCAATTGAATAACTAAATCTATATTAATCATATATGACGCATGTGACGATAGAGATCCTTTGACCTTTGATAATTCAATGGTGTACCCCTGCAGAGGAACAAATCTAACTCCATCGATAATAAAAAGTAGCGGGTGAGAGAAAGATGTATTAAGCTTTTTGGTAATTTCATGCGAGGCACCATCAGATACGTCCTAATTGGGTTAACTGTGCCGCTTTCGAAAATTCGCTTTGAGATAGTATAGCGAGAATGAAGACCAAGCTCAAACACTATCGACCAAAAAGGGACGTATTGAGGAAGCCGCCTTTAAGGAACTCAATTACTTCTCCAACACTTATTTCAGATTAAGCCACATCTAATCTAGTCCAGTCGGATTTGGGGAAATAGTCTTCGACCACCTTTCAAACACACCATTATCTTATCTTCGGGGGATCGCTAGAGACCAACGTCAGCCATAAGGTAAATGAACGAAATGGGTGAACAAATCATTTTACCGTTCATAAGGGTCAGCCAAAAGCATTCACTCATAAACAACTCGACTTCTACGACCATGGGTAGGCAAGATTGTTACGAAGACATTGGTCACCCAACAATGCTCTTCGAGCAAGGGTACACGAATGGGACACCGTAAGAGACATATGGAGAGGAATATCGCGTTTACGGCATCTAAACCACACATCTTTCTAAAGCAAATCCAACCGATAGACGTTTTCATAATAATAATCCTCAATTATACATACAGTCAAAGAGAAGCAGAATATGATTCCTTTGAGATTTTCTCGACAATATAAGTATTTTGCAAAGTTTTATAACTTGATAATGTAGGGTTATATTTACAAAAGTCCTTGTCTATGACGACGTCGTATCACCACCCTAGAAGAGGCGACGACGAAAGGTCACCTTGAGGAAGGTATCCCCTCGCACGTGAGTCTTCCCTCGCCCATACGAGAAAAACATGGGATAAGATGTGTCTTGGATAAAGATAAAGTCATAATTGTTACTGACCTACCTCTCCCTTGGTAATAGGAATTCAATTGTTCACTATTTGACTAAGTGGGTGGTGGCCTTTTCCGAGGAAATTGTAGGTCTTATAAACCCCTATAAATACATCGTCTCTCAAAGGAAGAGAGGGCAAACTCTAATTCATACACATCTTCCACAACTTAAAAGAGCACCACGCTCCCGGTAACCACAACACACGATTATTCTAACTGCTCGCCTATAATCCAATCAGCGCCAGCCACTAACAACAAACCTTCTACTACATATTTCCTTTGACATATATATATATATATAGACACACACACACACACATACATACCATCATATTTTAGTAACACATCTGTCCCAAGAAAAAAACTCATTTTACCCAAGTCTTACATATCAAACTCTCTTAACATAGAGCTTTTAAATTCATACATCATAACTTCAAAATTTTCAATAAAAATTAAATCATCAAGATAAAAACTTACAATTCTAATTTTTTCGTTCTTTGTTTCTCTTTGTGAATAGTGTCTGCTTACTATCACATCTCTGAAATTCTTCACCAATAAAATTTGCTACGATTTGACTAAACCAAGCTCATGGTGCTTGTTGTAATCCATTCAAAGCTTTGTGTAACTTGTAAACAAGATGCTCACTTCCGTCTTTTTCATATCTTCTTGGTTGTTCCACACAAACCTCTCCACTAAGCTCACCGTGGAGGAAAGCCGACTTGATGTCCAGCTGAAATATCTGCCAATTCTTATATGCCACTAGAGAAATAATCCTTCTCACTGTATCCATCCTTGCGATTGGTGCATAAACTTATGTGTAGTCTACTTCATGCTTTTGACAATACCCTTTGTCAATTTTTCCATTTTCATTGTATTTGGTTTTGTAAACCCATTTTACTCCAATTATTTTAGCCCCAACATGTAGTTCAATAAGTGTCCGTGTATGGTTCTTTTCAATGGATTTGATTTCATTATCCATGACCAATTTCCAATTTTTACTCTTCATGGCTTCCTCAAAACATAATGGATCTGTTGATACCATTAAAGCCAATTGGGTTTATCGTTGGACAAACCTTCGCCCTAACATAATCATCCATCCATGCAGGAGGTCGCCTCACTCTCTCTTCACCGTCATTATAATCATCCCCAATTTCTCCAACTCTCTCGTCACGGGTTTCACCAATCTCCATGTCAATATTTTCTTCATTCTCATTTTCACTTTCCATTTCTTCCCAATCTAAATCTAGTACTATTTGTTTTTCATTCCAACCCCATTTTTTTTCCTCCTCAAAGATAACATCTCCACTTACAACAAACTTTTTAGCAACCAGATCAAACAACTTATATCCTTTTGATTCTTCACTAACTCCCAACAACACACATGTAATACTTCTATTGTTATGTGTAGTCCTCCTTGATTCTAGAACATGAGCGTATGCTATACGACCAAATACCAGAAAGTGATCAAATGAGGGTTTTACTCTACTCCAAGCCTCCTATGGTGTTACATTCTTGACTGCCAAAGTAGGACATCTGTTTAGAACATAAACAGTCCAATTCACCGCCTCTGGCCAGAAGTTTTTGGAATGTTTTTATCAGATAGCATGTGTTATACCCCAAAATTTGCCCGCATCTTTTTTCAAGAAAACTCCAATCTGAAAATTAAGAGTCTCATATAATCATGGATTTTTATTTCAACAAATATCCTGACATATGAAATACTTAGTTTTTAGAATTTTTCTTATACAGTAATTTGGCTTGCAGTTGAATTTATTCTTACGCTAACGCCAAATACTGTTTATTACTTCACACATGCTATTTATTTATTTACAGATAAATAGTACTCACACAATTGGTACAGAGTTAAATCTTTTTGCAGGCGCAGAATCAGGAAACTCAGACTGTACTGGTAACAGTCAGTCGACAGTCAAACTGCTGGCAGTACAATTCTCAGTGTTTTATACCATCAATCAAATCAATCTTTTACAATTTAAAATTCCAAGATTTTTGTTCTAGAATTCTTCTGAATATCACGCGATTAGCAGAGACTCAACACTGCACAAAAATCAGGTACGCTTAACTATCTCCTACACAAACAGTCCCTGACTAGGGTTTTCTTGTTTTTACAGGAGAAACAAGTTTTTGAGACCTCAAATGGATTTCATGCACATCCATATATCTCAAAGTACCATCATACAAATTTTCAAACTTCAATTCACTCAGACGCACCGTCAGCAGCTCAAACAGTCAACAGACGACCCGTTTGACTAAAAAGTCAACAGACAGTCAAAAATGAAATTTTTTGTCAAAATCCATATTTTGTCAAAGGATTCATCATTTGATCATTGGATGATCATAATTCATCAAGGAAAGATCAAAAATCAACAAAACCCTAAGATTCAAAATTAGGGTTTTTGCCTGAAAAGTCAACTCAACTTTGACTGATCATAACTCTCCCATCCTTCATCCAAAAAATTCAAACCAAAGCTCATTTTGAAGGAAATTCAATTATCTTTCAAATGCAATTTATCCCATGGTCATTGCATTCACCATTTGAAAAATATGACCAAAGACATTACAGGTCATTTTCAAAGTCAACAAAAAGACACTTTTTTCAAAAGGACACACAAGGAGCATCAAAAATCATTTTGACATGAGACCAAGGACATTGGTTAGAGTACTCTTTGAGGTTTCCAAAAAGTGCAAGAACTCCTTCATATGACAAAAATTGAGGGATTTACACCTTGTTGAAGTTGGCTAAATTTTGGAAAATGCATAAAAACAACATTGCTCAAAAATGCATTTTTTCCAAATGGGGCCAAGTTTTCATGGTTCAAACATCATTACCATAATATTATGGGCCTCCCACGACCAAGACAAGGCCCACTCCATTTTTTATTCATTTTTGGTTTAATTTTATCACATATAAGATTAAATTAAAAAAAGAAAAATGGATGGATAAAGAATAGCTTACAAACCAAGCATGACTCATCAAGAGAATCATTCAACTCTGCCCCAAGCCAAGTACAAACAGAAGGAGGGTGGAAAATCAAGCCATGGTGGCTTAAATGCAAAGCTACTCATGTTGAAAAAGTCAAGATTCCACAAAGCTAATGAATGCTTCTTAGCTTCACTTCCAAGCAGCTCTTGGCCTATAAAAGAGCTATCATACTTCAGCAATCAGGGAGACAAGTTCAGAAACAAAGCCTTGCTTGTAACACACTTGTAATCACTTGAAACTTTTCAAAGAAATTCAAAATTCGAATTTTAATTTCTAGCTTGTTTCAGTTCAAACTAAACACTTAAACACCTTCCTCAAGCTTCACTGAAACTATTCCAATCAATTGCAAGTCTTAAACCTCATTGAATCGAGCTACACAGGTCACGATTTGCTCAAAAAAAAACCAACTCATATCTGATCATACACGCACATTTAACAAGATGTAGATATATATTTGTGTTTAGATTGGTGCTCTGGTCGTTTCTGGAGCTTTAATTAAGTTTTAATGACCGTTTGCACAAAACCACCATTTTAGGGTTTCTAAGCTCAAATTTAGGGTTCTTCATTAGAGCCAAAATTAAACCAAATTAAGGGCATGGTTACATTCAGTGGAACAAGACGAATTTAATGGTCCTATCGCGCCTGATTTCTATGCTTGTTTACACCTATTCGCTATTTTGCAGGGATGAGTTTAATCTATTACAGCGCTTCTAGCCAGAAAGCGCTGTTAAAAGTGGTGTCTGGAGGTTGAAGATGATGCGTGTCCTCACCCCATTGGCCAGCCAGCGCGCGCGTTCTTTTAAATTTTCCTCTAATCAAGTGTTTTGCAGGTATACTGATTGCCATGCGCCTCAAAATCTGAGCCTTCTGATCCACTTTCCATCCAATCCAACGCGCCAGATCATGCATGAACATCATACTCCCTCATAATCAACCACATCTGATTAGTATTCTTTTATTTTTTATTTCTATTTTAATTTCTTTGCAAAATTAATTAAAAATAGTTAAAAAAATCCAAAAAATACACAAAAATATTTTTAAGCTTCTAAAATAATATATTATTTTCTGAAATAAAAATATTTTATTTTTCTTCATAATTCCAATATTTTGCATAATTAATTAGTATATATTTATATATTTGCTTTTTAATTATTCTAACCAATCAAAAAATCATAAAAAAATTGTTCTTTATATAAAATATTGTTTATATATTATAGACTAATTTTGTACATATTTTGAATAATTTTCTCTTTAAGTTTTAATTATTTGTATAATTATTTGTATAATTATGTATTAATTAGCTTAATCAATTTCAAATCAATTTCAAATCAATTTCAAAAATTCCAAAAAAATTAGTTTTGTTTTAAAATTAATTGACAAATATTTTGTACATATTTTAAACTTAATTTCTAGGTTTAAATCTATTTTCATCTTTTTTTTTCTCATTTTAATTTAATTAATTATGCATTAATTTTAAATTAAAATCAATCATCAAAAAAAACCAAAAACATGCATTTCTCTATTTATCTTATTGCAATTTAAATTCCTAGATAAATGTATAGGTTGTCAAAATCATGTAAATAGGCTTATTTTACATTTCCTGCACAATCGATGTAATAGCGTAGATTTACTTTCCGCACTTTACATTTCCGCATTTTAATTTCCAGCAAATATAAACTGCGTGTATGTCAAAGATAAAATTGAACCGTTAGATCACTAACTTCAAAGATAAAATATCTGAATCCAATCACAATCACACTTGCACCTTTTAAGGTAATCCCTTCTCATTCTTTTCAAAATCAAAGTCAAAATTCTACTGTTTCGAGTACAAAATCGAACCTTTTGTTTGTATCCGGTGAAAGGATAGATTTTTAAAGGAAATAGGATAAAGACCTTACAACTCAGGGTAGACCTCCTAGTTTGCTTGCTCAAATCAAAACAAACAAAATTCTCATACACTGTTGTTTTTCAAAACAAAACTTTCCAAAAAGACAATATTTTGTATACATCCAAACACGGATCATTACAAAGTTAACGTTCTTTTCAAAACATCTTTCGAAAGATAAACAAACATTTTGTATACATCCGCACAAGGATCATTACAAATTCAATTTACAAAGGTATTTGAAACCACATATGAGCATTCTAAAGCAATTGAAAAGTGATCGAAAAACAAGTGAGCTAAGCAAACTTAAGAGCCCATGGATAACCATGGATACAAAGGGTGCTAACACCTTCCCTTTGTATAACCTACCCCCTTACCCAGAATTTCTTAAAGGTCTTTTTTCTGTTTCTTTTATAAACCTTTCCTTAATTGGATAAAATAAAAGGTCGGTGGCGACTATGTGAATTTTAAAAAATGCGAAAGCATTAAGCGATAAAAAAGAGTCAGTTCACGTATCTCTCCCGCTCAGAGGTATGGCCCGAAAAACGGAGGTCCACAGAACTGGCGACTCTGCTGGGGAGTCACTTTCAAAAAACAAAATGTTTTCTAAAGGGGTTACCTTAAGAGAATAGATTACTTCGATGTTTTCAATTGTTTGACTTGATTTCTCTATTTTTCAAAGGTTTGTTTGGGTATTTTGCTTGTGTGAAAGATTCTAACCCGAATCTCGAGATACCTTAAGTATATGACAATAGACCAAGGAAACTGTACGGCATGTACCGATACGGTTGATCTGGTAGTCATCGTTAGTGCGATACTTTGGTTTATACTGATGTCCCTTGAAAACGATCAAGGAGTATATTAGGCTTCCGAAATGTCATTAAACACTAATTTGTCTTAGAACCTTTTTAGTTGAACTTGACTTATGGCCTATTAAGTGGCTAGCTTTGAAATTGATCGAAGTTAGTTATCCTCGAGGAATATTTTGATCGGCCGCTCGAGCGCCGTATTGAGATGTTACTTCCAAGGATCATAGAACCCGAATACTATTCTAGGACAGGTTTTAACCAACTCAACTTCAGTGGGGAGGGTATCACCTATCAGCTCCATGCAAGCCTTTAAACCTAAGGCTATTGTTTGATTTGTTTTTGTGTGCCACATGTTTGCATCATAAGCATATCATTTTCTCACAAAACACTTCAAGGATCAAAGAGTTTACCTTTGTTTTTGCAGGTAATGGCTCCCGCCACCCGAGATTACATCCAAATCAACATCTCAACGGTACCATCTGAACTAAAAGACTTAGTGTCAGAATTCCCCAGGAATGTTCAATTCACCGAAAGGCATGGTCACCTACTCCATTTGGTTACCTCAAAATTTGAAGAAGACATGATACGGGTCCTGTTCCAGTTCTTTGACCCTGAACATCATTGCTTTACCTTTCCTGATTACCAGTTAGTACCCACCTTGGAAGAATTCTCTGAACTAATCGGATTACCTGTTCGAAATCAATTACCTTTCACTGGTTTAGAAAGGATTCCAAAACCTGAAGTCATTGCTGCTGCTTTACATCTACGAAAATCAGAAATCGAGTCCAATTGGGAAACAAAGAGTGGAGTTAAGGGTTTGCTTGCCAAGTTCTTATTGGAAAAGGCTCGACTACTGCTAGAAAACAAAAGTTATCCAGCTTTTGAGGAGGTTATGGCCCTTTTGATCTATGGGTTGGTTTTATTCCCAAATCCCGACCAGTTCATAAGTGTACACATCATCAACCTTTTCCTAATCCGTAACCCGGTACCAACCTTGCTGGGAGACATTCTACATTCTCTACACACTCGTACCATGAAGAAACGAGGAACTCTCATGTGCTGTATACCACTACTGGCTAGGTGGTTTACATTTCATCTTCCCCGATCAGTGTTGAGAAATGAACAAAGAATGCAATGGTCTCGCAGGATTATGTCTTTGTCTCATTCAGATATCCGGTGGAACAACTTCTTTCAAAGAGACATTACTATCATTGATCATTGTGGAGAGTACCCTAATGTGCCACTCCTTGGCATCAAAGGGGGCATCACTTACAATCCCTCTTTGGCTCTACGCCAATTCGGATATGCAAGGAGCAACGATCCTCATGACATGATTATCCGTGGCATTGTGTTTGATTACGAGAATGATTCTCATAGACACCGACGAAGGTTCATACATGCATGGGACAGTGTCTATAGAATAGAAAGCAAAACTTTGGGGCAATGGAATTCTATCCCTATGGAACCTTACCTCAGATGGGTCCGCACTCATGCTCAGAAACTCATTATGCCATATCCCGCTATTCTACCTGTGACTATTGAGCCAAAGGTCGAAGGAGACGAACCCCAAGTTATTCTACACCCGGATATGCCAACTGACCTAGAAGAGTTGCAAAAATCTTGGGTTCAACTAAAAGAGGAAAGAGACATCTTCAAAGCACACTGTCAAGACTATGAGAGAAGGATATTGGAGCTCACCGGACAGCTTCAAGAAGAACAGCAGATCAACACATTCCTGGGGGCAAAGAGAAAGCGTCCATGGGAGACCTGAGGGATCATTCATTTCCTTTATTTCTGTTTTGTAAGCCCAAATGAGGCAAAGAAGAAAAAAGCAAAAAAAAAAAAGAAATAAATTGTTTAACTAATGTTTGTTTCTTCTTTGTTTTAACAAATCTAAACTCTAAGATCCTTGAAAACATTGCACACACATTTCATTCATACACATTGCACACACATTGCATTCATATACATTGCATATACATTGCATCCATTCATACACATTGCATAACAGGTTCACATGACGGATTTCTCATCTTCTCGCTGCTTATTTCAGTCAGAAGAGATGGAATCTGAAATGAGCATCAAGAATCTCGAAGAACAGAATGCCCAAGTTCAAGTGGCAATTCTGGAACTGGCAAAGGGGCAACAAGAACCGAAAGCCCTGATAATCAAGAAGAAAAAGAAGCCCAAAGGATCTGTAGGCGTGAGTCACCTGAAAAGGAAGATCAAAATCCCGGTCAAAAAGTTCAAAAAGCCACCGATCCCTGAAACAGTCGGTGATGGTGAACAAGAAGACAATCAAAGCAACCAGGGTTCTGCTAAACCCTCTCTCTCTTCAAATGAAGAAGATGATCATTCTGGGGACGAACCGGATGATGACAAATACCAACAGCTGGAAGACCGTATGAAAGCTATGGAGATACAAAAAGTACCTGGTTTAGATTTCAATGATCTGGGGCTCATCTCGGATGTTGTTATCCCTCCAAAATTCAAAGTTCCTGTCTTTGCAAAATATGATGGAGTTTCTTGCCCAAAACTACATCTGAGATCCTATGTGAGGAAGATACAACCTCATACAACAGATAACAAATTGTGGATTCACTTCTTCCAAGAAAGTCTGTCGGGTACACAACTCGAGTGGTACTACCAGCTGGAAAATACCAAGGTTCATACTTGGGAAGAATTAGCTGCTGCTTTTTACAAACAGTACCAATACAATGCTGATCTTGCGCCAACCCGTACTCAACTAAGGGGCATGTTTATGGGACCAAAAGAAAGTTTCAAAGGATATGCACAAAAGTGGAGAGATATGGCTGGAAGGGTTCAACCACCCTTATCTGATCGCGAACTAGTCGACATGTTCATGGGCACTTTAACTGGCCCTTTCTATAGCCATTTGCTGGGGAGCTCATCATCAGGTTTCACTGACCTGATACTGACCGGAGAACGTGTCGAAAGTGGCATTCAAAATGGAAAAATTCAAATAGGTTCCTCCTCTGGTACTACAAAAAGGCCCATCAGCGGGAGAAATGAGGTCAATGCAACACAAATTCAGAAAAGTCGCAAAAGTGAGCAGCATCAATCTGTAGGGGCAGTTCTGATCTCCGCATCTGCACCTCAAAAAGATCAACAGCCAAATATACGCATCGACCAGATGCACCAAGAAGAAATTTCACCAGAATCAACATGCCAATCTCTCAGGCATTGCAGCACTTGCTAAAAGCAGATCTGATAACATTAAAAGGTCCTCCAAAGAATGTCAACACTTCCTCTCCAAATTATCACCCTGATGCGACATGTGCCTATCACTCAAACTGTCCAGGACATGACGCAGATCACTGCTGGGCCTTGAAAAATAAAATACAAGATATGATAGATGCTGGGGAAATTGAGTTCGATCCTCCAGAAACTCCAAATGTCATCACTGCACCTATGCCAAAGCATGACAAAACTGTTAACGCTATCCTGGACACTGTTTACATCTATGATGTGAACGAATTATCAACTCCACTCTGCGAAGTCAAAGGAAAGCTAATCCAAGCCGGTTACTTTCCAGGGTGTGACCCCGACTGCTTTTATTGCTCATACCTGCCCAATGGTTGTGAAAATCTAAGAATGGGAATTCAAAAGTGGATGGATCGCCGTATCATTATGTTTGAGAGGCTCCCTTCTATGGACGTGCTGTGCGAAGTCTTTGCAAACGGGATGAGAATAGAGGATGCCTCAGTGATCTCCAGCTTACCATTCAAAATCTCTGCCAAGGCTCCATTCAAAATTTCTGCTACACTCAAAGTGGCATCAGTAGTCATTGCTAGTCCAACTCCATTTCCATACTCCTCAGACAAAGTTGTCCCATGGGGATACGACACTAATGTTTATGTTCATGGAGTTAAGCAGGGTACCTCGACTGAAGAGGCCGCAAAGTTAACTACTCCAACTATGGGTAATATTGTGGGTACCAGCAAGATCACGAGAAGTGGAAGAATTTTTTCACCAGAAATTTCTCCAAATGTTGCTGCTGGTCCAGTCCAAGTCCCAGTTCCTAATCAAGATAACAGCGCTCGAGGCAAAGAGCCACAAGTTGAACAAGTTCAAACCCCGGTGGAGATCACTGCTGAGGATCCATCAAAGCAAGAAATGGAGGAAATAGTGAAAATCATCTGCAAAAGTGATTACAATATTGTTGAGCAACTGGGGCACACCGCTTCAAAAATCTCAATGTTATCTCCGCTAAAATATTCAGAAGCTCATGCCGAAGCTCTGATGAAGTTCCTTAAAGCTGCGCATGTGCCTCAAAAGATCTCAGTCGACCAATTTGAGAATTGTGTTGCCAATCTAACCGTGAACAATGGTCTCGGTTTCTCTGATGTGGATCTAACCCCTGCTGGAAAAAATCACAACAAAGCCCTACATATCTCCATTGAATGTAATGGCACCACTCTATCTCATGTGCTAGTAGATAACGGTTCTTCTTTGAACGTGTTACCGAAAACAGTACTAGAAAAGCTTGACTTCGAAGGAATTGTGTTACAACCAAGTGATGTTGTGGTAAGAGCCTTTGACGGGTCAACAAGAACGGTATACGGAAAAGTGAATCTCCCAATCAGAGTGGGTTCTCAAATCTTTGATTCTATCTTTTACGTAATGGAAATTCACCCAGCCTACTCCTGTTTACTTGGACGCCGTTGGATACATGGGGCAAACGCTGTAACTTCTACCCTGCATCAGAAGTTAAAATATCCAGTAAAAGGAAAGATTGTCACAGTTTATGGCGAAGAGGAATATGTGGTTAGTCACCTAAGCAATTCCAAATATGTTGAGTTGGAGGACGAATTCATCGAAACTCCATGCCAATCATTTGAGGTGGTCTCCCCAGATGTCTTTACCACCAAGCATATTCCTGCTACTCCAACTACAACTATGGCTTCTCTCAAAGATGCCAAAGCCATGATTGAACAGGGTGATTGCACAGTATGGGGACAGCTTCCCGATATACCCTACAAGTCTGACAAGCTAGGCCTGGGCTATGATAGTGAAGATCAAAAGAATGATCAAGGTCCTCGTTCTGGAGGATTAATGTCACACTTCGTCAGCCAAGAAGTAAACGCTATTGAAGATGAAGGAGTGTTCTTGAACCATATCATTCAGCCATATCCAGATGAGATTCCACCCATTTCCATGGGAATGTGGGATGCTGTGGGAGAACCAAGTGACGGGTATAATTATCAGTATACCGCACCTCAGAATTCTTATGTTGCTATGGAAGACATTACCCCGACTGGATGGGGTGATCAAATTGAAAATGACGAAAGTTTCACAAGTCCCGTCACTGAGCAATATCAAAATCCACCCAAAGAAGTATGGGACACGCTAGGAGAACCCAGCGGCAAATATGACTATATGGTGAAATATTCCGCTCCTCCGAGCTCACAAATTGCTATGAAGGACATTGTCCCAACTGGATGGGATGAACATTACAATGACAATTTCACTTTTGAAGAAGCCAGGGAAATATCAAATAACGAGGGTTGCTTTCTGTCAGCATACACTCCTCATCAGGATGCACAATTCTCTATTCAAAACATCATCCCGACTGCATGGGACGGCCTTATTGAGCATCTTGCTCAGCCAGCAGAGATATCTCAGCCTGGGCTCTCGTATCCAGCAGAGTATATCACTTATCCCGAAGGATCACCGGCTCATTTTCCCACTAATGAAATCAATGCTGTGGAAGATGAAGAAGACAACTGCAACTGGAACAGCTGGATACTCCCTGCTCACAACAATGGATTGAACAACTGGAAAGCTGAGGATGTGATCTCCTTTGACCAGGAGTAAATTCCATTTCCTGTTTTCTTTGTGTATATTGTGCAAAGATAAAAATGGTTCCTGAACAATCGAACCATGAGCCTGAAAGCCGTGTGCCTTGCCCAAAGTGTCGCACGCTCGCGAAAAAGAACAGAGTCGCCACCAATATATTTATCCCATAAGGGAAAGGAATATCAGAAAACCTAGAATAAGGATAAGAGAAGGTCTTTCGACCAGAGATAGGGTACGGGAGTCGGTTACGCGAGGGGAAGGTACTAGCACCCCACGCGCCCATCGTACTCGATGGTATCCACCTATGTTTGTTGCTATCTAAAGGGTGTGTTATAAATCTAAAGCTTAATCACTAAGGGAATGCATGCAAATGAATGAAAAAGAAACACGGGGAAAAAAAGGTTTATAAATAGTTGTGCTCGCTTAGGCCCCGCGACCTAATGCCTACGTATCCTTTTCAGGAATCAGAGCGCCGTAGTTCGGCTCTTTAGTTTTTGTTTGTTTTTGTGTTTTTTAGTTGAACAGTTACATTCACACTCCGCTGCTCGACCTCTGGAGTCTTAAGCTGGGAATGGAGCGGAAATAACATGTCCGATTAAAGAATGCCTCGGAGGCGAGATAGAGAAGAGAGTTTGAGCGTTTCGAGGAAATCCCTTAAGCAAGGGAAACTCGAGTTACTCTATGGTTTGTGTTTTTTAGAAGTTGGGAACTTACGCCTGAATGGAACCCTAAAGCAAGGGAGATCCAAGCACTCGAACGTTCCCTAAAGCAAGGGACGTTCAAGCTTCCATTCCCTTTTTAATGATTTTCACTTTTTTATTAATGTCTTTTAAGTGTTTTCTTTGTATTTTTTAAAGGGGATTAAGTCAAGTATTTGTTAGATGTTTTAAGGTTGAAAAGGAAAAGAAACTAGCCTAAGCAGACTAGCCTAATATGAAGGGAATTTTTACCTAATGTTATCATGGTTTCTACCTAAGGTTAGGAGTAAGAGAAACATGAAAATAAAGTCATAATTAGAAGTCAATGAGTAAGTAACACAATGGTGCAAAAATTGAGTAAGGATACAATGGTACAAAATTATACACAAGCATGTAATGACAAGTCAAGAATATAGTACAAAAATGACCCAAAAGTACTACTATTTTTATGTTGATTTTTATAGGAGAAATTGAATCAAGTTAAGTAAAAGACTAAAACAAAATAGCCTAAAACTAATATTTTTTATGATTATTTTTTTATATGACAAAAAATTGTATTAAAAGTCTAAAATGGATATAAAAAGATTAGAAATTTAATTATTCAAAGAAATGGCAAAAAATCTAATTAAAATCTAAATTTGAAATAATAAAAAAAGGAAACAGGAGGTGCAATCCTGAATTGCAGGGGTGTGAAAAGCAGGGCGCTGGGTCCATGAGGCAAAGCCCAACAGAGTTTGTTTTTTGTTCATGTTTATTCAGCACACCAAAAAAGGGTGTGTATGGGCCTCAGAGGGAGGTGTAGGAAATGAATTCGTAGCAAGGCCCAATGATTGACCCATAATCCACATTCAGATTGATTATTATTGTTTAGATTCTTATTAATCAATTAATCCAGCAATTAACATACATTAATCCTAATTAATTCAAATATATCCTAAGATCTAATATTTAATTAAAAAGGAAAGGGGCCTAGGGTTAAATTTATTGTGACTATCAGACTTCTATCGTCCTCCTCAGACTCACACTTGTGGAAACGGCGCGGTGGATCTCTACCCAAACTCATCTTCTCCGATGGAACCTCAACGACGCGCCGCCGGCCGGCCATACTACCAAGTGTACCTCTCGTCCTCTCTCCAATCCTACCCTTCATTTTTACAGATTCTAAAGCAAACCCTCTCAATCGATGCAAAAGATAAACCCTAGATCTAAGGAAAAACCAAAATTAAACACCAACGGTTACCAATCACGGAGCGAGATCATGGGGGAAATGCTCGTGGAGCCTTGTTCCTTACAACAGTATCAAGAATCAGCGAAGAAGATGAAGAGTGAAGGTTCATAGAACTTACCTGAAGTGAGAGTCACGGTGGCACCACTGGCGAAATAAACGCGAGGAAAACTTCACGTTAGGTATGCTCGCTTGCTCTACTCCTTCTTGCGCTATCTTCTTCTTCTCTCAGATCCTGAATCTTTTTCTTGCGTTCTTGTGCGATGTCGTTTTATTCTGATTGTGTGAGTTGTTGCGTTGAGCAGTGTTGTTGATTGTTGATGACGGTGATGATGATGCTATGTTCTTCTTGGTTGCAAGTTGTAGAGAGAGTCAAAGATTGAGGAAGAACTGTGGAGGAAGAGATGAAGATTTTTGAGAGTGTGAAGCCGATGCAGATTGAAGAATTGGAGAAGATGAGAAGAAGATGATTGAAGGTTGGTGAGGAAGTGAAGGTGATGGTTGCAGAGGTGGTGAAGATGATTTTGCTAAGGAATGGTGAAGAATGAAGGAAGGATAAAATGGAGGAGTAGTTGATTAGAGAAAGAATCGAGGGAGTGAAAGTGAAGAGAGAAAGGTTCTGAATGTGAAGTGAGGATTGATGAAACTGTGAAAAAATGGTGGAGAGTTGAAGATGAGGTGATGAATGGTTGAGAATGTGGAGTGAAAATGGTCATGAGAGTGAAGAAGATGAAGATGGCTGCAAGCTACTGCATTTATAGGTAAGGTTTCTTCTCAATTCTGTTTTGATTTTCTGTTAGAAGTTAACTGAATCTGTTAGCATTTGTAACTGAATTTGGGAGTTAGTTAGGCGGTTATAGAAGTTGTTAGTTTGGGACTGTTATATATCAGTTATAGATTAATTGAGAAAAAGATTGGAAATAGAGTTGGTTGAAAAATTGGTTAGCTGTTGGGAATTGTTAGTAAGATGGTGGCTAGGCTAAGTTAGGCATCTGTTTTATGGTTATGCAGAATTGTGACTGGCTCCTAAATTATGCAGGTTTTTGGTTTGATCATTTGCGGAATTGGTTCGGGTATGCAAGCTGGATGCAAGTTTGATTTTCTTTATTTTTGGCATTGTATTGTGGGTTGATAATGCTGCAACTGTATTGAACTATATTGATTGTGTGCAGAGGCAGGTTTGAAGTGTAGGAATGGTGCAATGGGCGCACAGTCATGAAGATGGAATCAAGGGTGCTAGCCTATCATTGAGGACAGCTTAGGATTAGAAACAATAGGCTGAAGCAATTTTTGTATAGTCTGATTTTGTAATGAGATTTTGGTAAATAAATGTTGTAATAGATAGCAACCTGAACTAAGTGTTAAATGGAGTTTGGGAATGGACTTTTGATTTGTGAGTTTGAATGATTGCTTGAATAAAGGTTCTTGTATCCTTTTGTAGTATGGAGCTTCTTTTTACACTTCTTCTCTCGAATAAACTTGCCCTGTTATGATGGAATGAAATTTCTAATTTGAAGTGTAACTGGTGTTGAATGATGAATCTTAAGAAGCTAACATTTCCTTAAAAATACGAATGATGTTCGTACAGATCTTGATGAACCTTTGAATCAATTGTACTCTTTTCATAGTCCCATAATAATTAGATCCAAATTGAACGCTCCTGATTGAATCTTAAATTCATAATAATTTGTGCTTGAAGCAACATCAATATGCGTAAGACCTTTGACTTGATGTATTAGAAGATAGATAAATTCATCATCCTATCGCACAAACCATGAATCATTTCTTGTATCTCAATCAACTTCAGGAACCCTTGATCCTTGCTCTCATTTCCAGATTATAGATGAGTGCATGATTTTTTTTTTGTTGATGACCTAAAGGGGATGATAATGCAGATGAAATGGGAAAACATAAGCCAATTATAAATAAATTAGATGGGCAAATTTTGGGGTGCAACACAAAGCACACTGGCCCTTCTATAAGGGCTTATCATATCATGATCATGTGCATTCAATAAAATCATGGGACGCTTGCATATTTAAAATTTTGTGATCCTTTTTCTTTCTTTCTTCGCTTTCAAATAGCTATGTTTTTTCTTCACACACACTCACATAACTAACATGCAGATTCACATACACTCTGGATCCAGTCAACAACGATTCTGCTATTGCCCGTCATGACTTTGAAAGTCCGATCTACCAAACTGAGGACGAAAGTGAGGAAGATTGTGAAGTGCCAAGAGAAATTGCAAGGCTGCTAGAACAAGAAGACAAGGCCATACAGCCTCACGAGGAGCCAATTGAGGTCATCAACTTGGGCAGCAACGAAGAAAAGAAAGAAGTCAAAATAGGGGCTGATTTAGAACACAGCATCAAGCAAAGACTGATTCAAATGCTGTGAGACTACGTCGAGATATTCGCCTGGTCCTATGAAGATATGCCAGGCCTTGACACGGACATTGTAGTTCATCGCCTGCCAATCAAAGAAGGTAGCATTCCAGTCAAACAGAAACTACGAAGGAGTAGGCCTGATATGTCAAAAAAGATCAAAGACGAGGTTGAAAAACAGTTCAATGCCGGATTCCTAAAAGTTGTAAGTTATCCTCCTTGGATAGCTAACATCGTGCCTGTACCTAAAAAAGACGGGAAAGTCAGAATGTGCGTGGACTACAGAGATCTGAACCGGGCAAGCCCCAAAGATGATTTCCCTTTACCACACATCGATGTACTGGTTGACAACACCGCACAATGCAAGGTATTCTCCTTTATGGACGGATTCTCAGGGTACAATCAAATCAAGATGGCACCCGAAGACATGGAAAAAACAACCTTCACAACACCCTGGGGAACCTTTTGTTACAAAGTAATGCCCTTTGGTCTGAAAAACGCAGGAGCAACCTATCAACGTGCAATGGTAGCGCTATTTCATGATATGATTCATCAAGAAATAGAGGTGTATGTCGATGACATGATTGCAAAATCCAACACCGAGGAAGAACATCTGGGTCATTTACACAAGTTGTTTGACAGACTCAAGAAATACAAGTTGCGACTGAACCCAAATAAGTGTACCTTTGGAGTAAGATCCGGCAAACTCTTAGGTTTCATCGTCAGCAGCAAAGGAATTGAGGTTGATCCCGCCAAGGTTAAAGCCATTCAAGAAATGCCTATACCTCGTACCGAGAAACAAGTCAGAGGATTCTTGGGACGTCTAAATTACATCGCCCGATTTATTGCCCACATGACTACTACTTGTGTGCCGATCTTCAAACTGTTGAAGAAAGATCAAGTGGAAAGGTGGAATGACAAATGCCAGTTAGCCTTTGACAAAATCAAAGAATATCTCCAAAAACCTCCAATCTTGTTGCCACCTGTGGAAGGCAGACCTCTGATAATGTACCTAACTGTGTTAGAAGACTCAATGGGGTGTGTACTAGGACAACATGACGAATCCGGCCGAAAGGAGCACGCAATCTACTATCTTAGCAAAAAGTTTACCGATTGTGAAACAAGATACTCACTACTCGAAAAAACTTGTTGTGCCTTAGCTTGGGCGGCTCGCCGACTAAGACAGTACATGCTAAATCACACCACTTTCCTAATCTCCAAGATGGATCCCTTCAAATACGTGTTCGAAAAACCTGCTCTCTCTGAAAGAATAGCGAGATGGCAAATGATCTTAACAGAATATGACATTCAATACACTTCACAAAAAGCAATCAAAGGAAGTGTGGTAGCTGATCATCTGGCTCATCAAGCAGTGGATGATTATCAAGCATTGAACTTTGACTTCCCAGACGAAGACATTATGCTAGTCAATGACTACAAACAACCAGGACCAGAAGAAGGACCCGAGCCAGGATCCCGGTGGACTATGGTTTTTGACGGAGCTTCTAATGCACTTGGCAATGGCATCGGAGCTGTGATCATTTCCCCCGCAGGAGGTCATACACCATTCACTGCCAGGTTATGCTTCAATTGCACTAACAATATAGCCGAATACGAAGCATGTATTCTGGGTCTTAAAGCTGCAATCGATCTAAGAATCAAATTCCTGGAAGTCTACGGAGACTCGGCCTTGGTAATCTACCAAGTCAAAGGGGAATGGGACACGAAGCACCCGAATCTAATTCCTTACAAAGAATATGTGCTGAGTTTGATTCCTTACTTCGAAGAAATCACTTTCGAACACATCCCACGCGAGGAAAATCAACTAGCTGATGCTTTAGCTACCATGTCATCCATGTTCAAAGTCAGGTGGGATAACGAGGCGCCTATGATCACCATTTACAGGCAAGATGAACCATCATATTGCAATGAGATCAATACCGAGGGAACAAAAGAAAAACCATGGTTCCATGAAGTAAAAAGATATCTCGAAGCTCAGGAGTACCCTGAAGGGGCATCCATTAACGACAGAAAGTTTCTAAGGAGATTTGCTGCCAAATTCTTTCTAAGTAATGGAACCTTATACAAACGCAACCATGACTCGACTTTACTTCGCTGTGTAAACAAGAAGGAAGCAGAACAGATCATGAAAGAAATACACAATGGTGCCTTCGGTACTCATTCCAGTGGACATACAATGGCTAAAAAGATCCTTAGAGCAGGTTATTACTGGTCTACCATGGAAACAGACTGCCATCATCACTCCCGAACATGTCACAAATGCCAGATATACGCTGACAAAGTACATGTACCTCCAGTTCCATTAAGCGTCCTGATGGCTCCTTGGCCTTTTGCAATGTGGGGTATTGATATGATTGGAGAAATCAAACCTACTGCCTCCAACGGACATCGCTTTATCCTGGTCGCTATTGACTACTTCACAAAGTGGGTAGAAGCAGCTTCATTTGCTTCTGTTACCAAGAATGTGGTGGCCTGGTTCATCAAATACAATCTCATTTGTCGGTACGGCATCCCTGAACGGATTATCACGGACAATGGCACAAATCTAAACAACAGAATGATTACTGAACTTTGCACACAGTTCAAGATCAAACATCATAATTCTTCTCCATATCGACCAAAGATGAACGGCGCGGTGGAAGCTGCCAACAAGAACATCAAGAAAATCATACAAAAAATGACAGTAACCTACAAAGACTGGCATGAGATGTTACCTTTTGCTCTTCATGGTTATCGCACATCTGCGCGTACTTCAACAGGGGCAACTCCATTCTCCTTAGTCTATGGTATGGAGGCAGTTCTTCCAATTGAAATTCAGATTCCTTCCCTAAGGATTATGAAAGAAGCCAATCTAGACGAAGACGATTGGATTCAAACACGGTTGGACCAGATAAACTTGATTGATGAAAAGAGGCTCGCAGCTATTTGTCATGGTCAGCTATACCAAAAGCGTATGATCAAAGCCTTCAACAAAAAAGTCAAAAGTCAAGCATACCAAACTGGTGGCTTGGTTGTCAAACGCATCATCTTACCACAAGGTGATCCCAGAGGTAAATGGACTCCCACCTACGAGGGACCATTCATAATCAAGAAAATATTCTCCGGCGGCGCCATGTTGCTTACCACCATGGATGGCGAGGATTTCCCACACACTGTGAATGCTGACATAGTCAAAAAATACTTCGCTTAAAAAGAAAAAAATAGCTCGCTAAGTTGAAAACCTGAAAGGGCAACTTAGGCAAAAAATGAGCGTCTCGGTGGATTGAAAACCCGAAAGGGCGGTCCAGGCAAAAATTAGAGACTAAACAAATACTATCCCGGTAGGCTGAAAACCTGAAAGGGCAGCCTAGGCAAAAGTTAGGGAATGAAGCATACAACTATGTTCCGTTCAGCTGCCTACTCACCATCAAGATTCAACACCTTAAAGACACCGATCAGTCCAATCACTTTCTTCCAACAAGTGAGGGATGAGATGCTCGAAGACAGATTGGCAATAGCAGAATTGAAACTTGACTGGATTGTTTTCACATAGCTATTTATCTTTATAAATATTTTCCAAAACTTTATGACAGTTTCCTACTTCTAGGATTGTTGTCTCCCTGTGCTAATCAGCCTATCATGGCTCTTTTTCAAAAATCAATGCAGCTTAGGCTCAAAAATCACTATTTTCACTTTTTCTGTTTTAAATACGTAAACGTCCCAATGATAATTCTGAATGAACATGTGCATTTGAATATGATTGATGTTTACCAGGAAAAACAGGAATAGCATTCAGGAAATGTCCCAATTATCTGGACATCATTCCATCAGAAGAAAATCCCCAAGAGAAACGCATTTCTCAGCAAATTCCTCAAAAAGATTTTCTCTTCAAAAGAAGTCTTATCCCCCAGCAGGGTTGTTCCAGATTACTATCTTCAGAAGGTGTGATTCCCCGCACCCGGACTTGGTCAGATAGTGCATCGGAGGATTATGCATCTTCCTCATTCCCATTTGAAAGGGCATCAGAACCTCCAGCTACCTTTCATTCCCAAGTGATAGTCAAAGATCCTTCAACAGAGTACCATGGTTCTCAAAGAATTTCCCCAGCCGAGGGTACTCAAACAAGACAAAAGATCATAAACAATCACATCCAGATGACTGACGGAAATTTATTTTCCCAAATAGAAGCTTGACATCATATTCATACATCACACATTCATATATTCATACATCACACATTCATATTCACATTCATACATCATACATCATACATCATACATCATACATCATGCATCATGCGCATATTCATACGCATATTCATACACAACATAACATGCCTATTTCTCCTTTAGCTCACATTACATGCATCATAAACATTGCATATCGCTAACTTGATTTTTTCAGGTAGACAGATATCTTCAACAAAGATATTCTCAATCACATGCAGTATTCACCTGAGTTCCATGAACGGTTCTCTCAGATATAATCAAGCCGAAGATTCATTCTGATCACTTATCAACTCAAAAACAAGCATCACAGATCTAAGTCGATACCTCAGATGGTTCCAGAACGATCTAACATCGCAGATCTAAAGTTGATACCTCAGACGGTTCCAGAACGATCTAGCATCACAGATCTAAGTCGATACCTCAGACGGTTCCAGAACGATCTAACATTGCAGATCTAAGTCGATACCTCAGACGGTTCCAGAACGATCTAACATTGAAGATCTAAAGTCGATACCTCAGACGGTTCAAGAACGATCTAACATCACAGATCTAAGTCGATACCTCAGACGGTTCCACAACGATCTAACATCGCAGATCTAAAGTTGATACCTCAGACGGTTCCAGAACGATCTAACATCGCAGATCTAAAGTTGATACCTCAGACGGTTCCAGAACGATCTAACATTGCAGATCTAAAGTCGATACCTCAGACGGTTCCAGAACGATCTAACATCGCAGATCTAAAGTCGATACCTCAGACGGTTCAAGAATGATCTAACATCAAAGATCTAAAGCTGATACCTCAAACGGTTCCACAATGATCAACTTTCAAAATCTTAAGCAGAAAAAACTTTGGACAAGTTCCGTAGCAATCATCCTCCTAGACTTAAAGCGGTAACCTTGGACGGTTCCGAAACAGTCAACACAAAGACTTTCAAATCCTTCATCAAGATATAATCAATGGATTCATTCTGATGAACAAACCCTCAACCCATTTACCAGGTGGCATCTGAAAGCCCATCTCAGGTAATGTTTCAATCTGCCAACAACATTTCGCAGACGACATTCAAATGCAACTTCCAACATCTCTTCTGATCAAGGTAAGTGCAAATTTTCAGGGCATCTAAATATTCAATCATCTTCTACCTTCAGATTTCAGACAATCTCTTCAGGTTTAAGAAGATTGAATAGGGGCAACTGTTATACCCCAAAATTTGCCCGCATATTTTTTCAAGAAAACTCCAATCTGAAAATTAAGAGTCTCATATAATCATGGATTTTTATTTCAACAAATATCCCGACATATGAAATACTTAGTTTTTAGAATTTTTCTTATACAGTAATTTGGCTTGCAGTTGAATTTATTCTTACGCAAACGCCAAATACTGTTTATTACTTCACACATGCTATTTATTTATTTACAGATAAATAGTACTCACACAATTGGTACAGAATTAAATCTTTTTGCAGGCGCAGAATCAGGAAACTCAGACTGTACTGGTAACATCCAGTCGACAGTCAAACTGCTGGCAGTACAATTCTCAGTGTTTTGTACCATCAATCAAATCAATCTTTTACAATTCAAAATTCCAAGATTTTTGTTCTAGAAGTCTTCTGAATATCACGCGATTAGCAGAGACTCAACACTGCACAAAAATCAGGTACGCTTAACTATCTCCTACACAAACATTCCCTGACTAGGGTTTTCTTGTTTTTACAGGAGAAACAAGTTTTTGAGACCTCAAATGGATTTCATGCACATCCATATATCTCAAAGTACCATCATACAAATTTTCAAACTTCAATTCACTCAGACGCACCGTCAGCAGCTCAAACAGTCAACAGACGACCCGTTTGACTAAAAAGTCAACAGACAGTCAAAAATGAAATTTTTTGTCAAAATCCATAATTTGTCAAAGGATTCATCATTTGATCATTGGATGATCATAATTCATCAAGGAAAGATCAAAAATCAACAAAACCCTAAGATTCAAAATTAGGGTTTTTGCCTGAAAAGTCAACTCAACTTTGACTGATCATAACTCTCCCATCCTTCATCCAAAAAATTCAAACCAAAGCTCATTTTGAAGGAAATTCAATTATCTTTCAAATGCAATTTATCCCATGGTCATTGCATTCACCATTTGAAAAATATGACCAAAGACATTACAGGTCATTTTCAAAGTCAACAAAAAGACACTTTTTTCAAAAGGACACACAAGGAGCATCAAAAATCATTTTGACATGAGACCAAAGACATTGGTTAGAGGACTCTTTGAG
This sequence comes from Vicia villosa, assembly GCF_029867415.1. NCBI lineage: Eukaryota > Viridiplantae > Streptophyta > Magnoliopsida > Fabales > Fabaceae > Vicia > Vicia villosa. The sequence goes on along the minus strand of NC_081180.1, from coordinate 2,468,979 downwards.
GTTTCCAAAAAGTGCAAGAACTCCTTCATATGACAAAAATTGAGGGATTTACACCTTGTTGAAGTTGGCTAAATTTTGGAAAATGCATAAAAACAACATTGCTCAAAAATGCATTTTTTCCAAATGGGGCCAAGTTTTCATGGTTCAAACATCATTACCATAATATTATGGGCCTCCCACGACCAAGACAAGGCCCACTCCATTTTTTATTCATTTTTGGTTTAATTTTATCACATATAAGATTAAATTAAAAAAGAAAAATGGATGGATAAAGAATAGCTTACAAACCAAGCATGACTCATCAAGAGAATCATTCAACTCTGCCCCAAGCCAAGTACAAACAGAAGGAGGGTGGAAAATTAAGCCATGGTGGCTTAAATGCAAAGCTACTCATGTTGAAAAAGTCAAGATTCCACAAAGCTAATGAATGCTTCTTAGCTTCACTTCCAAGCAGCTCTTGGCCTATAAAAGAGCTATCATACTTCAGCAATCAGGGAGACAAGTTCAGAAACAAAGCCTTGCTTGTAACACACTTGTAATCACTCGAAACACTTTCAAAGAAATTCAAAATTCGAATTTTAATTTCTAGCTTGTTTCAGTTCAAACTAAACACTTAAACACCTTCCTCAAGCTTCACTGAAACTATTCCAATCAATTGCAAGTCTTAAACCTCATTGAATCAAGCTACACAGGTCACGATTTGCTCAAACAAAAACCAACTCATATCTGATCATACACGCACATTTAACAAGATGTAGATATATATTTGTGTTTAGATTGGTGCTCTGGTCGTTTCTGGAGCTTTAATTAAGTTTTAATGACCGTTTGCACAAAACCACCATTTTAGGGTTTCTAAGCTCAAATTTAGGGTTCTTCATTAGAGCCAAAATTAAACCAAATTAAGGGCATGGTTACATTCAGTGGAACAAGACGAATTTAATGGTCCTATCGCGCCTGATTTCTATGCTTGTTTACACCTATTCGCTATTTTGCAGGGATGAGTTTAATCTATTACAGCGCTTCTAGCCAGAAAGCGCTGTTAAAAGTGGTGTCTGGAGGTTGAAGATGATGCGTGTCCTCACCCCATTGGCCAGCTGTCGCGGGCGAAAAATCGTTTTTGTTCCTCTTTTTTTGTGGATGAGACACCTGATGCCTTCTTTGGGCTCGAGTGCTCAAAAAAATGATTTTTCTTTTGTACCGACCAAACTTTTTATTATTTCCAAAGAAGGAAAAGGAAAAAAGCTGCAATAACCTAAAAGTGGGGGGAGAGATCTTTGGGTAAGAGGGTTGGTTATACGAAGGGAAGGTATTAGCACCCAACGTATCTATAGTACTCTATAGGTTTCTTTGTTATGTTTTATTCCATTCTTGTTGTGGTGGAGGTTCTTGTGAAATAGGTGGGACCTAAGGTGTTTGTTTGATTATGCTCGCAAAGATCATCGCGATCCTCTGCATACATATCCCCTAAAGGGAATCAGAGCATCTGTAGCTCGGGGTCTACGGGTGCTAAGGTTTGAATGGTTTTTTGTGTTTTGTTTTGCTCGCCAAGGATCGACCTTGTGCCTACGTATTCTCAAAGGGATGTTGAGAAAGTCAGAGCAATCGTAGTTCCCACTTATGCTAGTGGAAGCAAAGGAAAATAGACAAATGTCGTCTAAATGCTAGATGTATCTAATCTATATCATCACATACATCTGTTTGTTTTTGTTTGAAAATCTTTTCATTATAAGCCCGGGGCCATGCCACTTAGGGTGCTTAGAATGATAAAGATGTTTTTGTTTGTTTAACCAGCCTTGTGGCAAAAGTTTTAATGAAGTCAGCCTTGTGACAAAAACTTTGATTAATCAGCCAGCCTTGTGGCAAAAGTTTCAATGAAGTCAGCCTTGTGACAAAAACTTTGATTAATCATCCAGTACGGTGGTAAAACAGTTTGATTGATTAGCCAGCCTTGTGGCAAAAAGGTTTGATTTTTGATTGATTGATTGTTTGTGATGATATATAAGAGATACTCCTAGCATAGAGATGAAAAATGTCTAATCTCCTAGGGTATTTGTTTTGGATATTGGGGATGCTTATAAGAAGCCCGTGGGTCCTTGTACGAAGCCCAAGAGGAGGCTATCCGAGGGTCCTTGCATTGTAAGCCCAAGAGGAGGCTATGGGAGGGACAATCCAGGGTCCTTGCATTGTAAGCCCAAGAGGAGGCTATGGGAGGGTCACTCGTTTGTACAAAGCCCAAGGGGAGGCATGGTATAGTTGGTTTGAGCTCTTAGAGCGATTTCACCGGGAAACCATACTCTATGTCCTGACCTAAACTAGTGGAGATTCTTTGCACGAAGCCCAATAGGAGGCTATGGGGAACCTAGTGTTGTACTAAGTTGAACAAGCATATAACACAATCACAAGTATGAACAAGTACGAACAAACATGAACAAGTACATGAACAAATATGAACAGTTATACATATATGACAAAGTGTGTGTATATAATGGAGTTTATGAAGGAAATATACCTGTAAGCATGATCCATTTGTATACACAGGGCTCGGGACTCACACTCGGGGAGAGGTCCATTTGAGTTTATTCAAAACTATGTAAACAGGTATTCACAAAAGGGCTTGGGACTTATACCTACATGGAGGCCCATGGTATATTTTTGGGAAGATTTAAAGAAACCTTCATTTTTGGTTTGTTATCAAAGTTAAAACAAATAGATTGAGCTATGTACAAAAGGCGTACAATGAAATACCTAATTTCATGTATTAGAGTGGGTATGTACAAAGGGGCTTGGGACTTATACCTACGTGGAGGCCCGTGTTTTAAAACATGGTTGACTGTTTATTTACAGACGCGTTGTTTGCTTTTGTAAAACTGTTTGAAAGTTTGTTTTGAAAGTTTATTCTGTTTGAAGAAAAACTGTACAAAAAAGAAAAAGGAGTGGGTCTTATACTCTCTAATATTCGAGAGGCCCATGTTTTATTTTCATAAAACATGGTGGATGGTTTAAAAAAGAGTTGAAAGATTTGTTTGTTAAAAAAAACTGTTTGGAAGTTTATTTGGAAAAAAGTTTTCTGTTAAAAAAAAACTGTACAAAGAAAGACGAAAGGGACTTATACTCTCTAATATTCGAGAGGCCCCACATCGTTTTGAAAATCAATTGATCAATTAAAAAGATTTAATCAATAGTTTCCTTTGAAAATCAAAAAGAAATGGTTTACCGTTTTTGAAAAGAATCGTGATCGCTCGTTTTTAAACAATTTGAATTTTGGAAGAAATCAATTTAATCAAGATAAACAAGAAGATTGTCTTCAATTAACACTTAGATGATTAGGGTTTGCTTCAAAAAATATTTACAAGTGATTAAATTTGAAAATCAAATGAAAAAACAATATTTAAAAGTATTAAAATTACTTAAAAACAAGTCATTTTAAAACCAATTAAAAATGTATCAAATAAATATTTTTTGATAATTTTTTTTTAACATTGTCAAAATATGTATATTAAATAAAGAGTGTAAAAAAAAATGAAGTGAAAATAATGAATTTTGATTGGTTAAATGAGTGGTTAAAGTTTGTTAAAAAATGAAAGAAAATAGGTTGCAAAAAAATGGTTTTGTCTCCAATAGGGCTTGAACCCACGCCCTCTCTCTCACATGCCAAAACCTGGACCAACTGAGCCACGCTTGTGGCTTGTTAAACATACGCTTCCAGTTCAATATATTTTGAAACAACAATTTGAATTTTCTGAACCAAAAAAACGCGCCAAGAACACAACCCTAACTGATTTTCAAAATTCTTCAAAACTGTGTTGTTTTGATCAATCCAAGGGTCCATCTCACTCGGTTTTTCACGAGGAACATGATGGTGGTCTTATAATTCATTTATTTTTACTCTAAAGGGGTCAATTTTGTGATGAACACGAAGAACCCTAAAACTGAAATTCAATGTGAAATCGTGTATGATCATGATATGATGCAATTGATTGAGGGTTAGTGATCCTCATAGGTGCAGAAACAAGATGGTATGCTCATATTTCATTTATGATGCATGTATGATAGAGTTTGAAGTTCATGAGCACTTACCTCAAAAACGGCCAAACTGGAAATTGAAATCGTGCCTGGAGGTGTTACAGATGTTGTTTCTTGATCTGGACAGCATCAATGGACCTTATGGAAGGTGTCTGGATGCTTGGAATCATCTGAATTCATCTGGGCATGGCTATGGTACCCGACCTGCATAAGCTTGGAGTGAGAATCGAATCTGATGATTCTGAGGTTATTGGCTATATGTGATGGATTGGATAGTTCATATGTGATATATGGATGATGTTAGAAGCATTAGTTTGGACAGAAATGAGCCTGTGTGGATTTTGGCATGATAAGGCTCATTTGATGTTCATATGGAGGTTGAAAAGTGAATCTGAGTTTTGGGGTGATTTGGGGTGTGTGAGTGGTTCAAACACATCCCATATGATGTTTATGAGTTGTTAGAACCATCACTTTGGCCATAACTTCAACGATTTGGAGGTTGAGTTTTCTACCTCTTTGAAAACTATGAAACTTGCAACTTAAGAAAGAAGGGAGAAAACCTATAATTGTGAGGTTTTGGTGTGATTTTGAATGGAGTTTGGACCTCTATTTATAGGCCAAGGATTCTGAATGAAGAGCTCTTGCAAGTGGCTTCAAGAATGATGATTTGGCTTAAGAGATAAAATGGAATCTTTCACATTAAATGCAAATGGTTAAAGTAACTAAACCATGGTTATTTTGGCCAAGCTTCTTATCTCTTTCCTATCTGATCTTAAACCAGAAAATATCTCTCAATCATTGCTTCTTTGCATCATTGCTTGAATTATAGGTCATGTAGTCTTGAAACTTAGTGAAAAATGGTGAAAATTCAAGTGAAAATGATCACTAAATGCATAATTCAAAACCATAGCTACACTCCATATTTTTTCATGCTCTTGGACATTTTGGAAAGCTCATGTTACACACTTCAAAAGCTTAGTTGAAAGTTTCTTCAAGATCCTTAAGGAAGTGGGTGAAAAAGATCCATGAACTTTGAAGAAAATGAGATTTCAAGTGAAACTTTCAAAAAGTACCAACTTTGAAGCACCATATCTCTTAAATGGTTGATCTTATGGAAAAAATTTATATGTGTCAAAGTTGTTTATTGGATCAAAATCTACAACTTTCATGTTGGAAGTTTTTTTCAGTTTGTAGGTGAAATTTTGAGAAATTCCCTTTCAAAGTTTGGAAAAAACCATGAAAAACACTTAGAAAAATTTCTAAGTATGAAAAGTCAAACTTTGACTTTTTGATTCTTGATTGATTTTCTTGATTTTTCTTGATCAAATGACTTCATATATCATATATTGATGATTCAAAACTTCAAAAGTCATGGTTGACCAAAATTCCCCAAAAGTCAATGGTGATCTTGTACAGTTGACTTTTTCAGACGAATCGCGATTCTGGAGATTTCAAATGAAACAGGCTATCCTTATCAAATGAATGGTATGAATGGATCACATTGAAGCATTAGAGGATATTGAGCCATGGTTTGAGTTGTGACACCATGTCCTGATTAAAAAGTCAGTTGCTCAGTGAATTAGGTCAAAAACCCTAATTGTCGACCTGATGAAATTGATGACTGTGGATCTTGAATTGAGATGTAATTTCCATTGGATGTTGTCATAGGGATTATTTGAGGATGATTGAAACCTTTGATTGACTTCCTGGGGGTTTTTATGGTTTCCCAAATGTGATCCCTGATTTCAGTCCCTGATAGTTTAAAACCCTGATCTGAGGATTTGTCTGATCAATCTTTGTGTAGGAGATGTTATGAGCCAATGGATTAGGTCAAAATGATGCACTTGAGGTCTTGATATCATGTCCCAAGCCATTAGGTCAAATTCTGAGCAAAAGTCAAGAGTATGCTGTCTTCAGTCAAAACCCTAATTCAGTCGATTCAAAGTCTTTGAGCTTGTTGAAATGAATCTCTGAGGACCAAATGTTAATTGTTGATGAAGATGATTCATTTGAAATGAAGGGAGAACAAAACCCTAATTGATTGTTACTTGTATTGATGAGTGATTTCCTGATTAAATCCTGCTGAGTCACAAGTAGCAAACACAAGCTATGCAATTTGTTAGAGATGCAAATGATGCATATGCAGATGATATGAGGTGGTATCTTAGGTCAAAAATTGGGGTATGACAGATGCCCCTATTTAAGTTTCTTCAACCTGAGATATGAAGATTGAAAATCTTCGTTTTGATAGGGTGGAAGAGACTTAAATATCAGAAGACGCAAATTTTGGACCTAAGATACCAAAATTGCGAATGATGCAAGGATATCTTTACCGAGGGGATATCAAGAACTGACTCCACTGGGGACAAGAGATTGGGAAGGATGTCTCAATCCTTTTTAGGAAGAGAATCCATTTTTGCTTTTCGGGAAAGCAAGTGTATGCTTTACCGGGGATTGATAGCTTTGTAAGAAAAGCTTACCTATCGACATTATCGACTATCAGCATGGGGATAGACTTGTTAAATAATATAACCAGAACAAAGAGGTTACCGACTACCAGCCTCGTGATAGTGGTTCTGAAGACATGATCAATTATCAGCCAAGTGATAAAATGATTCTGGAGACTTTGTTAGGGAAATTACTGGTTATTCAGCCTTGTGAACAGTAATAAGGCCCTGATTGTCAAATGGTCTTCATGATTGATTTCCTTGAGAGGAAAAAGCTTTTGAAAGAGACATAAGCTGCTCAGATGATAAGGCTATTGCTTATTGTCTGTTTTTCACGACTCTGTTTGGGGAATCGGAATTTGAATCTCTGGTAAAGACAAGGTTCTAACCAAGAATGAATTGGAAAGAAATAGTCAAACAAGACTTTGTACCCATGAGGAATGAACTCAACTGGGTATTTTCTCCTTTGTTTTGAGAGGAGAAACTAAAGCAACCTTCTTCCACGAGGAATGATCTCAGTGGGGAACTGGAGAAAGAATGATATTCTTTTCTGCTTATGGGTGACAACCTACTTGGAGAGATGACACGCCCATTTTTGTTTCTTTTTCTTTTTCTCTTTCTTCTTTTTTTTTTTCTGAGGATAGATATATCCTAAACAAGTGATTTTAAAGCAAACATTGAAAAAATGCAAGAATGCATAAATGATGCAAATATGTATGAATGATGAATGTCAAGAATGTAGCATGCATGCTGACAATACTGACAGACAAAGAAGTATATACTGGAGAAGGACCAACGTCGCAATACAACCAGATACTTGGCAAATGTTTTTCAACACGGTGTAGATAACACAGGTGATGAATGGTGTTGCGTGCTTTAAACTTCTCTGGGGAAGATGAGCATCTTTTCTCATTGAGATGAAAGAACTTCTTCACTGGAGATGGAAAATCTTCGTTACTGGGGATAAAAGACCTTCTTCACTGGGGATAGAAGAGTTTCTTCACTGGGGATAGAAGAGCTTTTTTACCTCGAGGGGTAATTGCTTCAAGAATTCTTTTCTGGGACAAGAATACCGTTGTCACAACAATTTTTCCGGGAGAATCCTTTTTGTTCATCCTATGGAGACGACTGCTGATGTTCCTTCCGTTGTTCACAACTTAAAGGAAAATTTCGCTTTTATTTTGAAAAAGAAAAGTGAAGTAAATTCATTTAAAACTTATTTTTTCTTTTTTTCAAAAACGAATAACACAATTAAAGCGTCATTTTACAAGCTAAAAGAAATTAAAGATCGCAAACAAATAGACACAAGGCTCAAATTTATTTAATAGGATGGTAATCAGCTAAAGGCGTGATTCCATGGAGTATTTACAAAAGTTGGAAATGGTAATTATGCGGAAAAGGCTACATTGAAAGCAATAACCACTATTCCCTCTAATAACTTTGAGTTCCAACTGTGCTTGTCGCTTCAGATTGATAATGATTTGATTGAAGATCCTTTGATGAAGTACAGACTTTTCAGGTGACGAAGTACGGACTGATGCAGTTACTTTGTCATTAATCCCTAATTTTTGCCTAGATTGCCCTTTCAGGTTTTCAATCTACCAGGATGAATTTTTTCTGTTTATTGTCTCTAATTTTTGCCTGGACCGCCCTTTCGGGTTTTCAGTCCACCGAGACGCTCATTTTTGCCTAAGTCGCCCTTTGCGGGTTTTCAACTTACCGAGCTGTTCTTTTGTATTTTTTAGACAAAGTATTTCTTGACTGCATCTGCATTCACAGGATGTGGGAGTTCATCACCATCCATGGTTACAAGAGTCATGGCGCCGCCAGAAAATGCTCTTTTGACAACATACGGGCCTTCATAATTAGGAGACCATTTGCCCCTAGAATCTGGTTGAAAAGACAAGATCTTTTTAAGCACGAGGTCGCCTTCTTGAAATTCACGAGGTCGAACCTTTTTGTTGAAGGCTTGTTTCATCCTTGCTTGGTATAACTGTCCATGGCATAGAGCAGTCATACGTTTTTCTTCGATTAAGTTCAACTGATCGTATCTGCTTTGACACCATTCAGCCTCTGATAACTTAGTCTCCATGAGGACTCTCATTGATGGGATTTCGACTTCTACGGGGAGCACAACTTCCATGCCGTATACTAGAGAAAAGGGAGTTGCCCCTGTTGAAGTACGCACTGAAGTACGGTACCCATGTAAAGCAAATGGCAGCATTTCGTGCCAGTCTTTGTAAGTGACGACCATTTTCTGGACGATCTTCTTAATGTTCTTGTTAGCAGCTTCAACGGCGCCGTTCATTTTTGGTCTGTAAGGAGAAGAGTTATGATGCTCAATCTTGAATTCCTCACACAATTCTTTCATCATCTTGTTATTCAGGTTTGAACCATTGTCAGTAATGATCTTGCTGGGAATACCATATCGGCAAATGATGTTATTC
>NC_081180.1:2378130-2459962 GCF_029867415.1 Vicia villosa | reverse complement strand
GTGTGCTATACTACATAAAAGTCACGAAGTTTCGTTAAACTTGCAACTTTTAATATTTTGGAATATTTTCGTGTGCTATACTATAGAAAAGTCACGAAGTTCGTTAAACTTGTTTACATTGGTATTTTGGAATGATTTTCGTGTGCTATACTACATAAAAGTCACGAAGTTTGTTAAAGTTGCATAAATTTTAGTATTTTGCAGAGATTTTCGTGTGCTATTGTTATACCCCAAAATTTGCCCACATATTTTTCAAGAAAACTCCAATCTGAAAATTAAGGGTCTCATATAATCATGGATTTTTATTTCAACAAATATCCTGACATATGAAATACTTAGTTTTTAGAACTTTTCTTATACAGTAATTTGGCTTGCAGTTGAATTTATTCTTACGCAAACACCAAATACTGTTTATTACTTCACACATGCTATTTATTTATTTACAGATAAATAGTACTGACACAATTGGTACAGAGTTAAATCTTTTTGCAGGCGCAGAATCAGGAAACTCAGACTGTACTGGTAACAAGTAGATTATTATTATCTTTTGTTTCCCACTAATTTTTGTACTATATTCCATTATTTGCAAAAATCTTTTCAAATCTCTCTTTCAAAAATCAAATCTCTCCTTTTTCCAACACTATCATACACTTTCTTTCAAATCTTACTTCCACTCAAATTTTCCTTTTGTACGGAATCACATCATTCCCCAACGTCTCTTTCCTTCTTTCCATTCTATAAATACCTCTCATTTTCTTCCATAAAATCTCACATCAAATTCCAACTCATCTTTCAAATTCCTACCTCATATCTATTTTCTCTTCTTCCCTGACAAAAATGGCAAAGTGGATAGAGACACTGTTTCTTACAGTCATCACCATTGCTACGGTGATCATGACTTTCTTCTGCCTACATAGTCCTGAAGAGTGTGGACCTGCAATGGTTGCACTCCCAATCATCTACATGTTATTGTTCATAGCATGGGTCATTAATCGTCATTCTTAAAATTTGTCGTATTTCTTATTTCTTAAATGTACCGTTTATTCGTCGTACTGTTCAATATAGTATGTGATATTTGTACTGTCAGTATTAAATGTTGTACTATTTGTCATAATATTGCTTAATTACTAAGATAATATTTTGTGTGTTTTCTGCCAGTCAAATATTCCTATTTCTGTGCATTAAATGATTTTCAGGGTTATTATCGGTAATTTTGCCCGCATACCGTAAATATTAGTTATTTATTATGTCTGTGTTTTTCTAACAAGTCATGTAAATAAACTTTCATTTTTCACATAAAACAAAAACAAAAAAACAACAAAAAAGAAAATTAACTTTGACTGTTGATTTTTCACTCTAACTGCTACATCAATACCTGAACAGTCAGTTGACAGCCAAACTGCTGGCAGTACAATTCTCAGTGTTTTGTACCATCAATCAAATCAATCTTTCACAAATCAAAATTCCAAGATTTTTGTTCTAGAAGTCTTCTGAATATCACGCGATTAGCAGAGACTCAACACTGCACAAAAATCAGGTACGCTTAACTGTCTCCTACACAAACAGTCCCTAATCAGGGTTTTTCTTGTTTTTACAGGAGCAACAAGTTTTGAGAGCTCAAATGGATTTCATACACATCCATATATCTCAAAGTACCATCATACAAATTTTCAAACTTCAATTCACTCAGACGCACCGTCGACAGCTCAAACAGTCAACAGACGACCCGTTTGACCAAAAAAGTCAACAGACAGTCAAAAATGAAATTTTTTGTCAAAGTCCATATTTTGTCAAAGGATTCATCATTTGATCATTGGATGATCATAATTCATCAAGGAAAGATCAAAAATCAACAAAACCCTAAGATTCAAAATTAGGGTTTTTGCCTGAAAAGTCAACTCAACTTTGACTGATCATAACTCTCTCATCCTTCATCCAAAAAATTCAAACCAAAGCTTGTTTTGAAGTAAATTCAATTATCTTTCAAATGCCATTGATCCCATGGTCATTGGATTCACCATTTGAAAAATATGATCAAAGACATTACAGGTCATTTTCAAAGTCAACAAAAAGACACTTTTTTCAAAAGGACACACAAGGAGCTTCAAAAATCATTTTGACATGAGACCAAAGACATTGGTTAGAGGACTCTTTGAGGTTTCTAAAAAGTGCAAGATCTCCTTCATATGACAAAAATTGAAGGATTTACACCTTGTTGAAGTTGGCTAAATTTTGGGAAAATACATGAAATCAACATTGTTCAAAATTGCATTTTTTCCAAAAGGGGCCAAGTTTTCAGCATTCAAACATCACTTCCATGTTATAATGGGCCTCCCTCGACCAAGGCTAAGCCCATAGCTTTTTTTATCCATTTTTGCATGATTTTATCTTACTTTAAGATTAAAATTAAAAGGAAAATGCATGGATAAAGGTTAGCTTACAAATCAAGCATGACTCACCTCAAAGAATCTTCATCTTTCTGCAGAGAATTGAAGGACAAGGCAGGTGCATTGAAGGCAAGATGACTTGGTCAAGAATTCAAGCTTTTTTATATTAAAAAATGCAAAGTTTCAACAAAGGCAACTAAGGCACATCTTAGCTTCAATTCTAAGCACACATAGCTTATAAATAAGCTATCATAGTTCAGCAAACAAAGAGAGACGAGTTCAGAAGCATCCATAAGCATATAGCATACTTGTAACCACTTGTAATTTTCAAAGAAACTTGAAATTCGAATTTTAAGTTTCAGTCCATTTCAATATAAAATAAACATTCAAACATCATCTCTGAACTACACTGAAACAATTCCAATCATTTCCAAGTCATAAACTTCACTGAATCGAGCTATATAAAGCCACGGTTTGTTCAAACTAAAACCAACTTATATCTCATAACACACGCATATTTAACAAGATGTAGATGCATAATTGTGTTTGGTTTGAAGCTCTGGTCGTTTCTGGAGCTTCAATTGGATTTTAATGGATGTTTGTAGCATATACCATTTTAGGGTTTGCTTAGTTCAAAATTAGGGTTCTTCATTAGGGCCAAAATTAAAACAAATTAAGGGCAGGGTTACATTCAGTGGAACAAGACGAATCCAATGGTACCATCGCGCCTGATTTTTATGCTTGTTTGACCCTATTCGTTATTTTGCAGATTTAGGGTTCACTTACAATAGCGCTTTTTTACAAAAGCGCTGTAAAAGGCCTTGTCTGAAGGTTGAAGACGATGAGGTGTCTCCCCCTCATTGGTCCAGAAGCGCGCGCGTGTTTTTTTAAACTTTCCACTAATCCAGTGCTTTGCAGGTGTACTGATCACCACGTGCCTCAATTTCTGGACCATCTGATCTCATTTAATGAATGATTCAACGCGCCAGATCACTCTTCCCCACCATGCGCCCTCACTGATTACCACACAGGATCAGTATCCTTTTATTTTCTATTTTATTTTCTATTTTATTTTAATTTCTTTGTTAAATTAATTTAAAATAGTTTTAAAAATCCAAAAAATACACAAAAAATATTTTTAGACTTCTAAAATAATATACTATTTTCTGAAATAAAAATATTTTATTTTTCTTCAAAATTTCAATATTTTGCATAATTAATTAGTATATATTTATATATTTGCTTTTTAATTATTCTAACCAATCAAAAATCCCAAAAAAAATTGTTCTTTATATAAAATATTGTTTATATATTATAAACTAATTTTGTACATATTTTGAATAATTTTATCTTTGAATTTTAATTATTTGTATAATTATTTGCATAATTATGTTTTAATTAACTTAAATCAATTTCAAATCAATTTCCAAAAATTCCAAAAAAATTAGTTTTGTTTTAAAATTAATTAACAAATATTTTGTACATATTTTGAACTTAATTTCTAGGTTTAAATCTATTTTCATCTTTTTCTTCATTTTAATTTAATTAATCATGCATTAATTATAATTAAAACCAATCATAAAAATTCCAAAAACATGCCTTTTATGTTTCTTGCAATTTAAAATTCCTAGATAAATGTATAGGATGTCAAATTCATGTAAATAGGCTAGTTTACGTTTCCTGCACAATCGATGTAATAGCGTAGATTTACTTTCCGCACTTTACATTTCCGCATTTTAATTTCCAGCACATATAAACTGCGTGCATGTCAAAGATAAAATTGAACCGTTAGATCACTAACTTCAAAGATAAATATCTGAATCCAATCACAATCACACTAGCACCTCTTCAGGAAATCCCTTCTCATTCTTTCAAAGTCAAAGTCAAATTCCACTGTTTTGAGTACAAAATCGAACCTTGCTTTTATATCCGGTGAAAGGATAGATTTTTAAAGGAAATAGGATAAAGACCTTACAACTCAGGGTAGACCTCCTAGTTTGCTTGCTCAAATCAAAACAAACAAAATTCTCATACACTGTTGATTTTTCAAAACTTTCAAAAAGACAATACTTTGTATACATCCAAACACGGGTTATTACAAAGTTAACGTTCTTTTCAAAACATCTTTCGAAAGATAAACAAGCATTTTGTATACATCCATACACGGATCATTACAAAATTCAATTTACAAAGGTATTTGAAACCACATAAGAGCAATTTCAGAGCAATTGAAAAGTGATCGAAAAACAAGTGAGCTAAGCAAACTTAAGAGCCCATGGATAACCATGGATACAAAGAGTGCTAACACCTTCCCTTTGTATAACCTACCCCCTTACCCAGAATTTCTTAAAGGTCTTTTTTCTGTTTCTTTTATAAACCTTTCCTTAATTGGATAAAATAAAAGGTCGGTGGCGACTCTGTGAATTTTCAAAAATGCGAAAGCATTAAGCGACAAAAAAGAGTCAGTTCACGTATCTCTACAGATCAGAGGTATGGCCCGGTATTAAAAAAAATCGGAGGTCCACACTCTAGAACAAAGGTTTTCACCATTGAAGACCAAATTTCTCATTGAGTTTCATGTATAATTTCTTTAAACTCTTAACTATGAATTGGGTTAGTATGAGTAGCTATTTTTCTATTGATTATGTTTTATAAGATGAACTTGTTTTAATCTGCTGGGACATGTGTTTTGTTTTATATTATTTTCTTAAATTAATATTGCAATTTCTATTTAGTTAATATTCCGCATATTGCTTTTTATATGATGAAGAGCACATATATTGAACTTAGTTTTGTAGGGATTAGTGACCCTAGTTCTACAAACCTGATTTAGAGTGTTTGTTTACCTTAGTAATTGATTTAAGGATAACCGAATTAGATATTAACGTGCTTATTTCTCCTAATTTAACTTCGAACTGGCCTAAGGAATTAGGGAGTTATAGTATAATTTAGTGAGTTATACACCAAGGAGTTTGGTATAATGGTTGTGTTAATATGTCGTATTCATGTGAAATTAATCTAAAAGCAAATAAACATTGGCATCAACAGTGAGATTTAAGGAATTCGAATAAGGATTGATCATCTTTTAATATGACCATTTCAAACACTTTGTTCACCATCTAATGTGTACTCAAAATTAGTGTGAATCCCCAATTTTATATTTTAAAAATACATTATAATTACTTTGCTAAAATACTACAATCTCTGTGGAGACGAATCATTTTTACTACTTGCGACATTTTAAGTACACTTGCTAGAAGTCACATCGGGTATCATTTCATTTGATAGCTCTTTATGTTATAGGAATAAGCTCCCAATGGAGGGTTTTAATAGTGTAAGGTCTTCCGATGGGGTAGGTTTGGGCCCGGTTTGGCTCGAGCTTCCCTTATATGATATTCTCTTCCCTAATTTTGCATCCTAGTTGTATGGGATCTTCGGGGTGGGATTTCTTGGGTTCGAACCTTGCACCGTGTTTTGTTATTGTGGATAGTCTGACGCCATATCTTGATAACCTACCACTGCATTTCTTGAATCATAAGGCATTACATTATACCTGCAATCACGGATTGGTCATGAACATTGTGGTACTACATCTTCAGGGGGATGGTGAAGGCAATGATATTAAAGGTTGCTAAGAAAGGCCTGCCTAACAATTTCGCCTGATGTATGTCTCTCTGTCTCTTGGTCTTTAAGAAATGCAATGTATGTCTCTTTGTCTCCCATTACTAGGGTTCCATGAGCCTTTATTCCTTTCAATGTCTTCGTCTAGCAATTTGTCTTTGTAGTTCATGTAAAGATTCACTCCTACAAGATCACTCATACTCCCTACGCCTTTCAGGCCCAACTTCTTGTGAAACATAAAGTCATCCTTAACTCCTTCTTGAAAATCCAACACTTCAAAATTTTGTTGGATCCTCATACTTTCACAACTAACTTAGTAAATCAATCAATGTATTCTTAGAGAATGTCTTTCTTGTTTTGGTTGATCCCACTAAGGACATTTATTGTTTAGGCTAACACTCTTGTGCTACAAGTTGTGTTGTGAACTCATTACATAGTTTTTTTTCAATAATTGATGAAACTTTTTTCCAAAGTCTTGAAACACATAATGGCGGGGCCCATTAGGTTCAATACAAATAGTTTGCATTTTATTGTACTTTTGGCGTGGTGATAATTGAGCATAATGTCCATGTGTTTTATGTGTCTGTCCGAGTCTTCAGTTGTATCATAATTGTTCAACTTCAGTGGTTTCTCGAGAGACTTAGAGATATTTTAGTCAATAATGTGCTTGGAGAATGGACTCTTTCAGTGGTGAGAGGAACCCTAATGTGTGGTGCCATTCTTGTTTCCTTTTTAGAGCGATAAAGAGGGGACATAATGGGATGACGATCTTCAAGAGAAGTATGATTATAATTACCGCCTCCCGAGTCGTGAGGGGGAGATTTTCAGTGATGGTGATAATTTAGACACTTTCTATGGCTAGGAAGTGGCATTGTCAAGAGTGTCCCTAAGAGAAGCCTTAGAGTTATTATGATGGATCACCTCTAGCTGAGAGGCAATTTGTGAGGGAATCTTTCTGTTGGTTCTCTTCTATATGAAGAAGCCACTCATTATGGAAAGACATATTTTGTTGTTGTATTAAATTATAGATGCTCGCAACAAGTTTGTTTATACCTTGCATCCTGAGTGTGGCCTAGATTCGTTGGAGTTTATAAGACATTTATGGCTTCGACAATTGTAAGTGCGGTGGAGGCGGGGTTTGTTTCTATGTTTGACCTTTGAGTTATTATTGAAGCGGTTGATATGACAATAAGACTTGAAAAGTTATTTGTCCATCTAGTTAAGAGGTTTTGATCTGGTGAGATGTGACAACAAGAGAAGTCACCAGAACTAGAACACTTGGTTCAGATGGAAGAAGTGGCTCTTCGGATGCAAGGGTGAGAATCGATGCGACAATGTCTTAACACGCTTAAAGGATGGTCAAATGTCAAGTGTAGGGGTGACATCACAATGGACCGTGGATCGAGTCGCTTTTGAGGCCACCATTGCCAACGTTTGTAAATATCAACGACGACCGGTTCAGTTAACAACAATAGTTTCATCGACATAACAAAAGAGATCTTAAGAATCAAGAGACGATTCCCACAGACGACACCATTATTTTGGTGTAGAACAAAAATGGGAAATAATTGGTGAAAACCACAATGAAAGGTCTTTGAAGCGGCGATGAACATCTTTGGTGACCAGAGAAGGGGGTACACTTACAAGGTTAAGACCCCTAACACCCAAGTTAGCAAAGTCAGAGAAGTGAAACTTACAAGTGCATAGTGAGTGATAGCTTGATATGAAGCAGAGTTATATTTATATAAGAAGACCGTTAGAACCACTTTCAGTGGACGTGACACAATATGCAAAATTTTGCAACTGAGATACATCGGTGCGCCTACTGAGTAAGCGTAATATTTAAATTGAACCTTTGTGTCGAACCAATTTTATTAGATCATTTAGCCACCTCGAAACAACAATAATCAGAGTCGTCTCAAGTTTTTGGAAGCACAATATAAGTTAGCTATAATTTACCTATGGAAAAACAAATAGAGGCCCTATTTAATCAAGATTTAACCTGACAAATAATTTATGAGGTCCTATTTACCTATAATTTAACCATAAAAAATTGAGGTTCTGTGCGGTAATTCGCCTTACACGCCTTCAAAAATGGTTCTGACAATAATATAATATAAACAAATAACGAGATAAATTTATTTGAATTATTATTATCTCACTCAAATTTAATAAAAGAAAAAAAAGTGAAATTTAAAAATGGAAGACTAATAAAAAAAGTTGCGAATAAAATAGTGTATAGAAGAAAGAAAAGAAAAGAAAAAGTTAGTGTAAATGTAAAGGTTCTTTATTTTGCAATGTTGCTATCACGTACAATTTTTTCCTTTGTGTAGAAACTATACAATTTTCATGTCTTTTTAGTTTTCATTTAGTTTAGAAAAAACAGACAATTTATGTTTCTTAAAATATTAAAGTAAATGAGTATAATTTCGTATAATTTATTGTATTATGTGTGGTGTTGAGACAATAATATAATATTTGAATTGTTTGATACTCTTAAACTTATTTGAATACTCATATTTTCATTTAATAAAACAGTAACATTCAATATTATGTTATACTTTATTATTATTTTATTTTAGAATAAATTAAAAATTTAAATTTATTTACATTAAAAATATTGATATCCAACCAAAACTTATATGTATTAAAAAATATTATTTTAAATCATTAAAAACCTTGAGTCCGTTTCAATATAGAAAGATTAAATTCGGATGGAAAAAATATTTATATTTACAAAATATATAAATGACTAAAATTTAAAAAAAAAAAAAACTCAAATCAATAGTACTATTTAAAATAACAAAATAAAAATTTCATTTTTTGAAATGAAAAGAATATATATATATATATATATATATATATATATATATATATATATATATATATATATATATATATATATATATATATATATATATAGTTAAAAGATAGTGCACTGACAGTGTAAAACTATTTTACACTGTCATCCAATAGGGAGTCATGAATGTGTCATGTCATTAAAGTTTTTTTTTAAATAAAAGAATATTTTAATTGGATGCATGGTGGTGATTGGTTGACAGTGTAAAAATATTTTACACTGTCAGTGCATGATCCCTTTTCTCATATATATATATATATATATATATATATATATATATATATATATATATATATATATATATATATATATATATATATATATATATATATATATATATATATATATATATCCCAAGAAGAGGCAATGGACGTCTCCAATTGCTCTGCATCAGCAACTTTATCTTTTTAGACAAAAAGAAAAAGCAAAAGTTGTTAACGGTAGAGGTAGAAGGATAATTTTTTTAATTATTTTCTCTTTATCTTTTAAGCGTAGAAGAAATGCATACTTTTTCTTTATATATTCATCTTCCAATTACAAAATGTTCAGAATGGCATAATTAAAGTTAATGTGAAGCTTCTTCTGTTTATGCAATGTGATAAAGATGATCTTTAACTATTGATTTGATACTTATTCTTCACAATGATCTTTAACTATTAATTTGATACTTAAGGGTTCGTTTGGTTGGGAGTAGATGGAGGGGAGGGGAGGGGAGGGGAGGGGATATTTATAAAAATACGTGTTTGGTTCATTTTTTATAAGGGGAGGGGAGGGGAGGGGAGGGGAGCAAAATCCCTCCTAGACTCACTTTTTGCTCTCCTCCAAATTGGAGGGATTCGGAGGGGAGGGAAGATTTACTAATTATAATTATATTATTTTCCCCATTATAATCTCAATTATTTTTTTAATTCCAAGATTGTCCTTATTAAATTATTAAAGACTAGATTTTTTCTCTGTATTATTTCACGTTTATTTTTTTTCTATTGTGTGGTTGCTATTGATGCGTTGTTCCTCTCAGGTGAATTTTTTTCTTTTTATTTTGATGAAGTTCCCTTTTTGATATTATATTATTATTTTTATAATAAAAACATACTTATACTTATATCGGTTCTTATATATGATAGTAATAAGACTTTTTTTATTATACTATTAATAATAATAATAATAACATTATACAATATATGTAAATATAATATATTTATGTTATAAATAAATTTTTTAACTCTAATATTATTTATTTAATTTTTTTTAGTATTCTAACCTTATTTTATTTATTTTTAATTATAGGAATTGTTTTATTGGGTTAGATGAATCATAAGTTCAGATTATTTTTAACTAATGTGTGTTGTTGTTTACGGTTATATTATGGTTTATGAATGAACACGTTTTTATTAAGAATTATTTTTACTAAGCACAAATAATAATATTTATAAGGATAAAAAGGTAAATTGATTTTAAAATCCCTCCTCTCCCCTTGTGAACCAAACATACTTGTTGTTAAAAATCCCTCCCCTTCCCTCCCCTCCCCTTCTTTGAACCAAACATATATTTAGTTAAATTCCCTCCCCTCCCTTCCCCTCCATTCCCCTCCCCTCGATTAAATTCCCTCCCCTCCCCTCCGTTGAACCAAACGGACCCTAAAGCTAAACCATCATTCACTCTTCTATTTGGGCTTTAAATATTCGCTAGTAAACTACCCGTGCTGTCGCACGGGTACATTTATTTGATATTATATATATAGTTTGTTTAGATATTTAGAATATTGAATGATAAGTATAATTGTATAAAAAATTAGATATTCATGAGTTTGTATAGGTTAAAATAATTTTGTATAGTTAATTTGTATTCAAATGCATATTGAAAGCAATTTTTATCAAAAAAATTTTTGTGTGAATTTAACTAATCGTGTTCCGTTACAAATAAGAATTGTTAATTAAAATAAAATGGTTATTTAATTGATAGTGCCCCGTGAGAAAAATAGAAAATTTTGACATTTGAAAATAAGAATTTTGTGTCTCAAATAAGTATAATGTCAACTAAAACAAAATATGTATTTTGTTCATAGTGATCCGTGAGAAAAGTAGAAATTTTGACATGTGAAAATAATTTTTTTAATAATTATGAATAATTTTGACATTTGAAAATAATTTTTTAATAATTATGTTAATTCAATTTATTAAAATTGTGAGCGAAAAAATAATTTGTATAAAAAATTAATGATATTCATGAGTTTGTATAGGTTAAAATAATTTTGTATAGTAAATTTGTATTCAAATGCATATTGAAAGCAATATTTATCAAAAAAAAATTTGCATAAATTTAACCGATCGTGTCCTGTTACAAATTTATTTAATATGATATAGATTTTATTTAAATATACATCTAAATTTGAAATGAGTTATTTAATTATAAAATGAATAATAATAATAATAATTTAAATTTAATTTGAATAATTGAAAATAAAAATTTTGTGTCTCAAATAAAGATAATTATTAATTAAAATGAAATGATTATTTTATTGATAGTGCCCCGTGAGAAAAATAGAAAATTTTGACATTTGAAAATAAGAATTTTGTGTCTCAAATAAGTATAATGTCAACTAAAACAAAATATGTATTTTGTTCATAGTGATCCGTGAGAAAAGTAGAAATTTTGACATGTGAAAATAATTTTTTTAATAATTATGAATCATTTTGACATTTGAAAATAATTTTTTTAATAATTATGTTAATTCAATTTATTAAAATTGTGAGCGAAAAAATTAAAATAAAAGTGAAAATATTGGAGAGAAAAATGCAAGAGAGAAAGAGAGAGAAAAGTAAGTAGAAATGAAATGAAAAATAAATGTGGAGAGAAAAGTGAGATAGAATAAGAGTAGTGTAAGAAAAATAAGAAAATAAATATGAATAAGAAAGTTGAAATGTAAGAAAGTAAGTGTAAGAAAAAGAAATGTGGGGGGAAATTTGAAATTTGAATGAAAAGAAGAAAAGGAAAAGGTGAGGATATGTGGGAAGTGTAGAAAAATAGTTGGTTTATAAAATGACCAAACTAACCCTTGAGTAGAAAATTAGTTAAAAAGGAAGGGCAATAATGTAATTGTGCAGGACTATTGTTTTGATTGCTAGATAGTAGATTTCTAAAAATATTCTATTGATAATTATTTTAATTTTTTAAGTTGTCTATACACACACAAAAAATCATTTTGATTATGGATTGTTTTAAATTGTTGTAAAATTGTTTTTTCTTCAATTTAATAAGTCTTTAATAAGTCTATAAGTATATTTTTCAACTATCTTTGACTCTATCTGCTTTCAAATGTATCTTTGAAGGTCTAAACTCGACACCATTAATACATCAACACTCAAAACTATCCTCATTAGAGGCAACTAAAATCTGAGCAAAATCTTTATTGTCCCTTCTCTCGGGACAATCCCTCTTGAAGTGACAGGATTTTTGAAAAATAAATAATTTTAACCTTGACTTGTCAAACTTCTTTGATTTGGAAATCCCTATACGTTCACTTCGTCATCTTTAGACACTTAAGCCTTCACCACTATCTTTAATATTACAATCTTTCATCTTTAAAAATTCTTTGGATCTCACATCCGTTTAAACTTCATCCAAAGTAATATTTCATTCCTTAAAATAAAAAAGGGAATCCTTAAAGTGCTCAAAGAATTTGAGTAATAATCTCAACAAGAGTAAAATATTGTCTTCATCATCAATCTTCAAGAACTTGAGCAGAACTTCTTACCATATTCATAGAGAAACACTTCAAAACCAACAAGAGGAAAAGGGAGAGGGAAGCTAGAAGGAAAAGTGTTGCCCGAGAAATTGACATAGATGACATTTATTTTATTTCTTCTATGACTTTATATCACAATTACTATGAGTAAGAGTAGATAATTTCTCTTTTGTTGAGGGTTAGATGTAGTTATTTGAATATTCATGCATCAATCATGATCATGACATTTTATGCAAATATAATTATGCTTTAATATTGATGAACTTTTTCGTTTAATGCTTATTTTAGATCAGTTAACTAGAACATATTTTCTTGCTTTTGGTATTATAATTTCCACTTATAGAAACCTTTCGAAGGTAATCTGATAAAAGCGACGTTTTAGTCTCGTTCAAGGTTAGAGTATCACCTACAAGTATCATTGTTTGAACTAGATTTTCGTAAGACTTTGACATTGAAAGTAATAACATAAATGTTTGGTCTTCCTCATCTACCTTCACATATATGTCCTTTAAGTTTGATATATTCATATCAAACTTATCGATATAATATGAGCTAAGGTACCTTCTTCCACCTTGCACGTATACATTTTTTATTTATGATAGATCTTATTCGTTAGAGTCTTCGTCATGAAGTTGGTCTCTAACTTTACCAACACGCCAACAACCACTTCTTCTTCATTGACCAAGGATACAAAAATACCTATCAAAGCATTAGATTATGGTGTTAGAATATTTTATTAAATAAAATATTTAAATAATTTTATGTGGGCATATATATTTAAATTGATTATATTAGCTATTTATCAATATGAAGCCTTAATTGATTTAGTGGTCAAATTATGTAATAAGGCTAATTAGTTTTCTATTTATATAATTAATTATTTATCAATTAATTGATATGGGTCAAATTGGGTGGATGTCAGATGGCCCATTTCGGGATAATGGGAACTCTAATGGGCCATCACCTATATAATGGGCTATGGTCCCCAATATATCAGTACGAAAAGCATATTCACTCTTCTCCCCATCTGAAGAGTACTGAGGCGTGAGGAGTACTGGTTGAGGAAGAACTATAGCCAAGGGAGTAATTCTACGATGGATCCAGGTATTCCTTGATTCCTTACTCTTCATTAATCTCTAATAGATCAACGTGAAAAATGATCCTATATTCATGTTCGTGTATATACGTGTACTTTGTAGCTTCCGCACTAAAGTGATTATATGTTATAATCTTTGTAAAGAACATGCTTAGGTGATTTTTACAATATAACAATTGGTATCAGAGCTATATTCATGATTGATTTATTGGGATTATTTATATTATGGAGATTGGGTTAATTGTGTTTGTATCAAATTTCTCTTGTTTTGTATTCTTGCTACTCAAATCAATTTCAGAGACATGAATCTTTTTTTTTGAAATGATTGAATTGCCTATGGTTTTTTTTTTATTGTCCTATTAGTTAGTAATATATATTTTATTATTATTATATTAAGAAAAAAAAAGAAAAAAAGAAAAAAAAAAATGGTAACGTAGATCAAAATTATTTTTTATCTATGGTTTTTTTTTTCTAATCATTTTATTACTGTTGCATAAAATGACTATGAGATGTTCATGTCCCTTACAATTTGTTTATTATTTATTTACAATGATCATTTCATTATAAATGATCTTTAATATGGATGTAACGTGTATTGAATTGGTAAAGTAACCATAAAGTAACATAAAGTAAGGTATTGAATCAATTTTATTATGTAAATTAAATTGAAATAAATACCGTACAGAGTTAATTGGTCATGGTTTTTTGAAATAAACTGTATAGAATCAATTGACGGTTTTTTTTTTTTTCAATTGCCGGATACACAATTGTTAGACAATTGCCGGATACGTTAGACTATATAATAATGTTATTTATTTATTTTTTAATTATATGTTTTATTAAATGAATTTTTTTTATATAATATAATATGTATAAAAGTATTTATTTTATTTAATAATATCGGTTTATTATACTGGTATGTACATGACATAAACACAATTGTTGGATAATAATATAATATAAACATACAATTGGCATTGCATTTTGCAAGTGCTGTTCATGAAAAGTTTTAAGACCTTCCCATTTAATTTATTTATTTATCTAGTAAATTTTATTGAATTAGTTTAAATAATATGTTACCGAAGTAACCTCTATTGCATAATATTAATTCAACTGAATTTACGAAAGATGAAGTGTGTAATTACTCATGCGAGTTGTAGTCGGCCCGAAGCATGGCACAACTTGGCCGTGTAATTTTATACTTGTGATGGTAAATATGTGATAATTATAAATTTATTTTCCATGTGGATAATGGGCTGCCCTAAGGTGACCATTATTTGACCGGACTTATTGTCAATATTTGATCGTTACGTTGAGAGTACCGTTTGCAATTAATTTTTTACAATCCGAAGATTGAAAATTAATGGTGCGTTTGGTATCTTGTTAAGGTCTTGTTTAATTTTCATATTAAGATTATTGTGCATGTCTCTACGGTTATTTTTGACATGCCTACTAATGTTATTGTATGTTTATTGTTCTCTCATTTAGTTGTTGCTGCTACCGCTCCAAACTTTGTTGCTCAAATTAACTCCATCCCTATGCTGAATGGGATGAACTTCAAGTCTTGGAAAGAATCTGTTGAGATTGTTCTTGGATGCATGGACTTGGATTTATCCTTGAGGGAAGAACGCCCGATCGCCACTGATGAGAATCCAAATGAAGCAAAAATTGAAAAGTGGGACCGCTCCAACCGAATGTGCCTCATGATGATCAAAAGATCCATACCTGAAGTTATTAGGGGCTCGATTGCTGAAAGTGAGAGTGCTAAGAAGTTCCTTGAAACCATTGAACAATTTTTTGCTAAAAATGATAAGGTTGAGACAAGCACTACTTTGTCGAAATTGATTTCAATGAGTTACAAAGGTAAAGGGAACATACGAGAGTATATCATGGAAATGTCTCATCTTGCTTCAAAACTTAAGGCATTGAATTAGAACTTCCTGAGGACTTAATTGTGCACTTAGTTTTGATATCTCTTCCTGCACACTTTGGGCAATTCAAAGTGAGCTACAACACTCAGAAGGACAAATGGTCCCTTAATGAGCTGATATCTCATTGTGTACAAGAGGAAGAGAGGCTGAAGAAAGATAAGACTGAAAGTGCTCATTTGGCTACTAGCTCTCAATTCAAAAGGAAAAGAACTGCAGGGAATCCTTCTCAGAACAAGAAGGCGAAGGAACAACCTAAGGAGTCCACTTGCTTCTTTTGCAAGAAAGCTGGACACATGAAGAAGGATTGTTCCAAGTACGCCGCATGGCGTGTAAAGAAGGGTAATTTTCTCACTTTTGTTTGTTCTGAAATTAATTTAGTTTCTGTACCTAAGGATACTTGGTGGGTAGATTCTGGTGCTACTACTCACATTAGTATGTCCATGCAGGGTTGCCTGTGGAGCCGTCCGCCAAGTGATGCCGAAAGATTCATCTATGTGGGCGATGGCAATAAAGTTGCAGTAGAGGCTATAGGGACTTTTAGATTATTGTTAAAGACTGGTTTTCATTTGGATTTGGTTGAGACTTATGTTGCACCGTCTATTAGGCGGAATTTAATTTCTATTTCTGTTTTGGACAAATCTGGTTATGCTTGTTCATTTAGAAATAATAAATTTAGTCTCTCGTTTGATTCAAGTGTTATTGGTTGCGGGTCTTTAAATGATAATCTTTATATGCTTGAAATTGAACGTCCTTATAACAAAATAATGCAAATAGAGTCACATGGTACGAAACGAAAATTAAATGAAAGTTCTGCCACTTTATGGCATAAGCGATTAGGACATATCTCTAAACAGAGAATTCAAAGGCTTGTGTCAGAGGGTATTCTTGGACCCTTAGATTTGACAAATTTTCAAGTTTGCATACAATGCATTAAGGGTAAACAAACAAACAAAAGAAATTTTGATGCTGATAGAGCTAAAGACGTCTTAGAACTAATTCATACGGATATATGTGGTCCTTTCCCTACGGGTTCATGGAATGGACAAAAGTATTTTATTACGTTCATAGACGACTACTCTAGATATGGCTATTTGTACTTAATTCATGAGAAATCTCAGTCCCTAGACATGTTCAAGTCTTTCAAAGCTGAAGTTGAACTTAAGCTTGGAAAGAAAATCAAGGCCGTCAAATCAGACCGTGGTGGTGAATACTATGGTCGATATGATGGATCAGGGGAACAACGTCCTGGGCCCTTCGCGCTTTTCCTCAAGGAGTGTGGAATCGTTCCGCAATATACAATGCCGGGGAAACCCAACATGAATGGAGTTGCAGAACGACGAAATCGGACTCTTAAGGATATGGTGAGAAGTATGATTAGTCATTCTTCCCTACCAGAGTCACTTTGGGGAGAGGCATTAAAAACTGCAGTTTATATTCTTAATAGAGTACCTAGTAAAGTAGTAACTAAAACCCCTTATGAGTTATGGACTGGGAAAAAGCCCAGCATTAGGCACTTACACATTTGGGGATGTCCAGCTGAAGCGAGACCTTATAGGCCTCATGAAGGTAAGTTGGATGCAAAGACTGTTAGTTGCTACTTTGTTGGGTACGCCGAATACTCTCGCGGGTACAAATTTTACAATCCCATCACTAGAACAATTTTTGAGACGGGAAATGCAAGATTCCTTGAGGATGTAGAGTTTGGAGGGGAAGGAAGCATAAGGAGTGTTGTTTTTGATGAAGAAACTGTTACTGGGAATGAACAAGTCTTTATACCTGTCATTCTACCAGTAATGGATCCAGAAACAAATCAAGATGTTATTCCTAACATCCCTCAAGAAGAAGACAACACTGAGTTTCTTCCTCAAGCACCACCTATAGTTCAAACTCAACAACCTCAAGAGCAGCCATTATTAAGAAGATCCATTAGAGAGAGGAGAAGTGCAATTCCAAATGATTATGTTGTATTTCTTCAGGAACATGAGGATGGCATTGGCTTGACTGAAAAAGATCCTATCAACTTTCGTCAAGCTATGCAGTGTCCTAATTCTCTCAAGTGGATTGATGCTATGAAGGATGAGATGAAATCGATGGGTGACAATGATGTTTGGGATCTTGTTGAATTACCTGAAGGAAAGAAACCCATTGGTTGTAAATGGATATTTAAAACCAAAAGGGATTCAAAGGGTAATGTTGAGAGATATAAAGCTCGTCTTGTCGCTAAAGGTTTTACTCAAAAGGAAGGCATTGATTACAAAGAGACTTACTCCCCAGTTTCATCGAAAGACTCTTTTAGAATCATAATGGCTTTAGTGGCTCATTTTGATTTGGAGCTGCATCAGATGGATGTTAAAACTGCATTTCTAAATGGAAACATTGAAGAAACGATATATATGGTACAACCAGAAAATTTTGTATCGGGAGATCCAAAGTCTATGGTTTGCAAACTTAAGAAATCCATCTATGGCCTTAAACAGGCTTCTCGTCAATGGTATTTCAAATTTCATCAAGTAATATCCTCTTGTGGTTTTGAGGCTAATCCAGTTGATGATTGTGTATACCACAAGTTCAGTGGGAGTAAATTTATTTTCTTGGTGTTATATGTGGATGATATCCTTTTGGCAAGCAACAATATAGGCTTATTGCATGAAACCAAGAGATTTCTCACAAAAAATTTTGAGATGAAAGATCTTGGGGACGCCTCCTTTGTCTTAGGAATCCAAATAATTAGAGACCGCTCTCGAGGTATCTTAGGATTATCGCAAAGGAGCTATATTGATACAGTTTTGGATAGATTCTCCATGAAAGATAGTAAACCAGGAGACACACCTGTTGCTAGAGGAGATAAATTTAGTCTCAAACAGTGCCCCATTACGGATCTTGAAAAGAAAGAGATGGATAAGATTCCTTACGCTTCAGCTGTAGGGAGTCTCATGTATGCTCAAGTTTGCACTCGTCCCGACTTAGCTTTCATTGTAGGAGTTCTTGGCAGATATTTGAGCAACCCTGGTATGCAGCACTGGACGGCAGTAAAACGTGTTTTACGCTACTTGAAGAGAACTAGAGATTTTGTGCTCACTTATCAGAAGTCAGATAACTTGGAGATCATTGGATATTCTGACTCTGATTTTGCAGGATGCCCGGACAGCAAACGCTCCACATCTGGTTATATCTTCCTCTTGGCTGGAGGAGCCGTCTCCTGGAAGTCTGCAAAACAGACTTTAGTGGCTCCTTCCACCATGGCAGCGGAGTTTGTGGCTTGCTTTGAGGCATCAAATCATGCAACTTGGTTGCGAAACTTTGTCACGGGCCTACGCGTCATTGGGAGCATCCAGAGGCCTTTGAAAATTTATTGTGACAATAGTGCAGCTGTACTCTACTCAAACAACAACATGAGTGCTACAAAATCAAAATTTATTGATATCAAGTATCTTGTTGTGAAAGAAAGAGTCCAGGAGAAACAGATTTTGATAGAACATATAGGGACAGACTTAATGCTAGCTGACCCACTAACCAAAGGCTTAACGCCTAAGTCTTTTCATGGGCATGTTGCTCACATGGGTCTTGGTTTTGATATTGCCTTGGACTAGTGGGAGTCTTACTTCTTATTTTGTTATATGTTCTATACTTTGGTTTCATTTTTTTCCGGAACAATCCATGTTATATTTGAAATTCTGCAGAAATAAAGTTTATTAATCTTTAATGTTATAACATTATATTTTTTTGGTTATGTGCACTCAAGGAACTTTAGTTTTTGATCTCACTAAAGACTTTAGTTGGACCAGTTGGAAATAGACATGATAAAGAGATCACATTGCATGAAATTTCCATGCCACTCATCCATATCGATCTATTTTATCAAATGCATTGATTTGGTGGTCATCGGGGTTCCTTCACGTCTTAAGTTAGTGACGATAGCCGCGGTGGTCCCTTATTGATGTGTGAGGTGAACTAGATTGTAAAGGAGAAATCTAAGGATAAATAGCATTCGGATGCGCGCCTAAAGAATAATGATATAATCATTAAGATATATTGCCCAAGTGGGAGATTGTTAGAATATTTTATTAAATAAAATATTTAAATAATTTTATGTGGGCATATATATTTAAATTGATTATATTAGCTATTTATCAATATGAAGCCTTAATTGATTTAGTGGTCAAATTATGTAATAAGGCTAATTAGTTTTCTATTTATATAATTAATTATTTATCAATTAATTGATATGGGTCAAATTGGGTGGATGTCAGATGGCCCATTTCGGGATAATGGGAACTCTAATGGGCCATCACCTATATAATGGGCTATGGTCCCCAATATATCAGTACGAAAAGCATATTCACTCTTCTCCCCATCTGAAGAGTACTGAGGCGTGAGGAGTACTGGTTGAGGAAGAACTATAGCCAAGGGAGTAATTCTACGATGGATCCAGGTATTCCTTGATTCCTTACTCTTCATTAATCTCTAATAGATCAACGTGAAAAATGATCCTATATTCATGTTCGTGTATATACGTGTACTTTGTAGCTTCCGCACTAAAGTGATTATATGTTATAATCTTTGTAAAGAACATGCTTAGGTGATTTTTATAATATAACATATGGTTTTCAATGTCTCAAGATTTAACTCTTCTCAATATGTATCTTTCATATCCCCGAATTTTTGTTTTTTCCACGATAAGAATTTGTGCAATTTTTGTGAAATAAGCAAAAAAATTATTTGCATCTAAACATGACATAAGGGTGGAGGCAGTTTTTACCTTCCCCACACCCAAATCCAAATCTCAAATAATTCCATGTTCTTCGCTGAGGATGAAAAATTAAAACTCAAACTCGTTTCAAACGACTTCGGGTATCACCCACCACGCTCTCATCTCTATAATATTATCAATTTTTAAATTAAAATAGTTAATTTCTCCAACATCAAATTACATCACAAATTAAAAAAATAAAACGATCCTAAAAATTTTAAAAAAGTAAAAAACAAAATATCAAAACATTGACCTACAACAAATATTTCCAACTATCAAAAGTAAATAATAAAATAAAAAATCGATATAAACAAAGCCGGTTTGTGGTATGTAATATTGTGTTCATTACCCGAATTTTTCTATCAAACTTGAGAAACATTTGAATGTGTATCCATGGATAAAGGTTATTGTCATGCATATTTTCATCATGTAAATGAAAAATCATTTTCCCATTAAATTAATATATTTAATATTTCTCAAGTTTGACGGGTCCACCAATAAGAGCCATTAATTTTACAAAATAAAATTTTACTATTATAAAACTTTAACGAGAGAGACCGAAAATGTGGATAAAAAATTTAAAAAGATAATTTTTTAAAAGAAATATTTTGAGAAATTAAAAGTAAATTATAAAATATTTAGGAGAATAAAAACATATTTAACCCTAAAATAAATATCTCACAATGCATATATTTAGGGAGCAAATAAATAACTATGATAAATATATGAATAGAACTAAAAAATAATAATTTGTGAATTTTATTTTCTAATGACTTGTACACTAACCATGAATGACTAAATAAGCCAACGAATCAGATCATTCTCATTCATTCTTGTATAATTGTATGGATTATCTTATTTTTCTGTGACTTTTGAATTACTCACAGAGAAACCGAGTAAAGCAACCACACATGCTTAATAACTTAATCTTTATGGTCCATTGACCCAAAAAAATGTTTCATTGATGTATACATGCGAGTCTAATGTGTGAACAAGTTGAAGCTAGAATAGTGAATATACTCAAAAGTTTGTCTTGACACGACCAAAATTGGGTCACTCAAATTAGATAAGTTGTCTGTATTGATAGGTGATGGTAACACTTTGAACACTTTGAGTTATTGTTCTTTACTTTTATACTTGTTTCACCAAAAGTTGAATACAAATCGGAAGATAACTAATTGAACCAATAACTGTGAGTTCAAAGGTAGATTTCACATATAGAATTAATAAAACTATAACTTGAATTCAAAGCTAATGAATAGTGTTGAAATGATGTCAATCCACACATGATGTGAATTATCTCCAAAAACAAACTCATAAAATACATTATCAACTTCAGTTTATATTGCTTATTTTATTTAGGGTTAATAGTCATTTGCCCCTTGTAAAAGTAGCGATATTCGGTTTACCCTCCTTTTAAAAAAAAAAATTGTTTTACCCCCTATAATATTAAAATTGTAAGTCTTTTGCCCCCTAAGAGGGAAAATTACCCCCCTGTAAAATATATTTTTTTGATTTTACTCCCTGGTTTTTACACGTTTAGGGGGTACCCAAATATTACAGGGGTAAAACAAATTTTTTTTTTAAAAGGGGGTAAACCGAATATCGCTACTATTGCAGGGGGCAAATGACTATTAACCCTATATATATATATATATATATATATATATATATATATATATATATATATATATATATATATATATATATATATATATATATATATATATATATATATATATATATATATATATATACTAATATAATATTCTAAATGCATTAATTATTTAAAATTTTAATTTAATTATAAAACAAAAATATACTATATATCGTAATAAAGTGTAATATTCACAAACTTGTTTCAAACTACATAAATTGTCCACCAAATCATAAAATATAACATCCCAAAGATTATAAAAAACAACAGTTTCATATGTTTTTCAAGTTCAAAAAATAAATCTTTTCATATTCTTCTTCAACTTAATCAAAAGTTCAATCCTTCTACAACATCTTCTTCATTAAAATATTCATATTCGACTTGATTAAATCCTTCTCCAAATGTTAAAAATTCTTTAATAATATAACCAAGATTAAAATGTGAATAAAATTAAAAATCCATAGAGAAAATTTTATGGACCAAAATATAAAATGTGATTTATAAATTTTGACAAAAAAAGTAAAATCAGGTCAAAGAGTAAAATCCAACGATTTTACATGATTTCACAGATTTTAGAAAGATTTAAACCACGTAAAATCGTTCCAGAATACGATTTTACATAAAAAGGTTTTTACCTGCGATTTAACACGAAATGCTAACATAGAAACGTGAAATCTATAGATTTTTTGGTGCATTTAACTATTAATGGTTTTAAATTATTTAATTAACAAATTAAAATAAATAAATATTTTAAATCATTTAATTAACACATTAAAATAAACATTATTTTTCAAAAAAAATCTACAAAATAAACTAGAATTAATAATCTGCTTGGTTGGGGGTTTTGGATGGGAGGGGAGGAAATATTTTAAGTTAAGTATGTTTAGTTCAATTTTTAGTAAGGGAAGGAGATTGGAGGTAATCAGATTCTCTGTTGAAGCAATTTTTGGTTTCCCCAAATCGGAGAAATTTGGAGGGGAGGGGAGGAAGAGGAGTTATGATAAAATCTATTTTTGTTATATTGACAAAATTACCCTCACTTTTTAATTAAAATTCTAAATTATTTTTAATATATATTGTATGTTAATTTGTGTCGCCTTATTAGAATTCCTCCATTTTTTTACGACAACTCCATTATTTTGTATTAATATGATGACTTAACTTTTTTATTTTTTTTCATGTGTTTTATTTTATTCATTTTTATTTATTATTTTGTTTGTAAGAGCTTAATTGTTTTATAAGTTATTATGTCATGGAATTGTAGTATATGAGCTATATATACCATCTAGAATTTAAATTTATAAATATTTTATGGAATTAGATGAATCATAAGATGATAAAATGATTCATCTTATTATGAATCATATAGTTATTGTATGAAATTTATCAATATTTTATTTACACTTTAATATATTTTAAAATATTTGAAATAGTAAATATTTTGTGTTTGATTATTTATATTGTTTATTAATTGACAAAAAAATTGTGAATATCACATTATTTTTATTTGATTTAGCATGAGTGTTATACTATTATAAGGGTTAAAAGATAAATTAATTTTAAAATTTCTCTCATATCTTCCTAAACCAAACATATTTTTGATTACAAATTCTCCCTCCCCTTCTCTTCCTTTTTTGAACCAAATATATTTTTTTTATTAAAATACCTCCTCTATCCTCCCTTCCATCCTCTCCTTTATTAAAATCTCTCCCATCGATTAAACCAAAGATACCCTAAAATTCATCTATCTCTCCGTCCCAAAATATAAGAGAAAAAAATGTATTTTTCTTGTCTCAAAATATAAGAGAAAAAATCATCTTTCATTTCTTTCAAGATAAAATTAAATACAAATTACATTTAACTTACATTCTCTCTCATCATTTTCATAATCAACAACTAATTAGAATTTTTTAAAATTTTTCCAAAACACTTTATTTCAAGAAAACCATAAGTCAAATTAGTGTGTTTTTAATTTTCTTAATAAATGTGATTTTGTTTTTTTTTCTTATAATTTAGGGTCGTAAATTAGACCTGAATTTCATACGGTAGAGATTATCTGCAGTTTTAGGGTGCATTACATCTCAACCGTTGTTTTGATATTACAGCATCATGATGTATGAACAAAAAACAGGTCCCTACCAACCATGGCACCACTTTTCTATGATCACTATCATTCGAGAAAGAAACGTACACAAATGGTCACTTTCCAATCATATATTCAAAACTAACCCGATAATGCTTTTCGATAGGCATTATGAGGTGATAAAACTGATTCAGGCAGTTGGACATTTTTGTTTTGGCTGCATTATAGTATAGGGGGAACAAAAGTTTTAGACGCTCACTCTTTAATGCGACCGTTCCTCATCGTTCTGTTTTTTATGTGTGTTTTTGCAGTTAACATAAATTTTTGTATTTTTACTCTTAAAAAATGTATACCTGCGGGCTTAGTCTGCCCCGCTCTTATTTTTTTATGGGACGAGTCAAGGTTTTAGGCCCACACTCTTAATTATATCCGCTTTGTTTGCTCCATTTTTTTATGTACTTTTACAAAACGAACCTAAACGAGATGGACATGCCCGTTTACCATCCCTAATTATTCGTGACAAAATTGTCATTATAAATTTGCCTTTATTAAAAATATTATAAAATTTAAAATTAAAATAAAATAAATTTTCCGGATAAAGAACTATCTAACTTTTGAGAAAGAAAGTTAAAATAACTTTTGTATAAAATGTGGATGAAATAAAAAAGATAATGTTATTGATTTTAGAGAAAAAAAAGTGAAAGAAAGTCATTCAAAATAGATAGAGACAATGTTAGAGAAAGATAAAATATAGAAGTTAGAGGATTTAATTTCAAAATTTTCCTTTAGTCTCTTCATTCTTCCTTGTTAGAGAGTACTTCTAGTTTTTTTTTATCTCTTTTGTCATGGAATCATCTCTTTATATACAATTTTTTAATATTTGTTTTTTGAATTTAAGTAAATAGTTTTTACATAAATTTTACGGTTAAATATGTCAGGAGTACCTATAAATATGCGACCATACATTTTTAGTCCTTAAAAGAATTTTCTTCGATGAACGGTCCTTCTAAATTTTTTATTCATGTAGTTTTAGTCCATGCTATTTTCTAAAATTTTAAAAATTGTTTAATTAGCCTTTAAATTTTACAATTTTAAATAATTTTTTATATTTTTAAAATACTGTAAAATATTTATTTATTAAATTTTAGAATTTTT
Organism: Vicia villosa; assembly: GCF_029867415.1. Taxonomy (NCBI): domain Eukaryota; kingdom Viridiplantae; phylum Streptophyta; class Magnoliopsida; order Fabales; family Fabaceae; genus Vicia; species Vicia villosa. Next base: position 2,434,677 of record NC_081180.1, on the reverse strand, counting down.
TAAAATGCGAAGAATTAAATATGAATTTTTCAAATTTTAAAATATAATGATAAAAGTAATGAAAATCTCGACTTAAAAATTACTTCTGAGTTCTTTTTTTCAAGGAACTTTTTAAAACGTTCTAAATATGTCTGCAAAAGAATCATTTAAAAAAAACACATTGGTTTTATAGTAGGGACTAAAACTACATGAATAATAATTTTATAGGGACCAAAATATGTTATTTATTTTTATAGAGACCAAAAACAAAATTTTCTATTTTATAAGGACTAAAAACATATTTAATCCTAAATTTTATAATTATTCATTGTTTTTCTTCTTTGTTGAAAGATTAAGCCCAATTAGTCTAATTGTCTTGAGATAATGATGTGTTTATCTTATGTAACAATCCTTCCTTTTTTTAGTAAATATTTTCAAAAAGTAGTTAGAAAAGTTACTAATTTTAGTAAGTAGTTTGTTAGAAATTGTTAGGCTTGGAGAAGTTAATTAGAGTAGTTCATACCTTATTTATATATATATATATATATATATATATATATATATATATATATATATATATATATATATATATATATATATATATATATATATATATATATATACCATTTGAAGTTAAGCACAATAATGAGATGCATGCTTCAACCAGTTATCTCTCTTCTTCTTCTTCTTTCACAATTTTCTAAGCTTTCAAGCTTGCTTCTGTGGAGTTTTTGATTTCTTAACATGGTATCATACACCTGCACCGATTTACTCGCACTCTTCAACCTCTGATTTCTTTCTAATCCATCTTCTACGATGCCTCTTCGTGTGGCTTCCCTAGATCCATAATTGGATCAAAGAAGTCGCTATTATGTTCATCATATTAATGGTCTTTCATCAGTCAAAGTTACATCTGTCCTTGAGGGTTTAGATTATCGTTCTTGGGCCAGATTTATGCGCAGAACTCTTCGAAATAAAAAGAAACTTAAATTTGTAAATGGTTCAATACTAATTTTGGATGATGCCTTTGATCCTTCATTTCATGCATGGAATAACTATAATACGGTGATTCATCAGTTGTTACTCAATTCTATTTCTGAATCAATTGCACAATTGATTGTTTTCATGGAAAATGCAATTGATGTTTGGAATGATCCAAAGGAAAGGTTTTCTCAAGGAGATCTCATTTGGATATCAGAATTACAACAAGAGATGTATTTTTAAAGCAAGATTCCAAGATAGTTACTGAATTCTACTCTACACTGAAAGCTCTTTGGGAGGAATTGGAAATTTACATGTCAATTCCTAGTTGCAAATGTCGAATTCTTTGTTCACGCGGGGACATGAGACAAGAAAGGAAGAATCACGATTTGTTTTATGCTATTAGATTTTTAACTAGCTTGAATGATAATTATACTGCGGTGAAATTGCAAATCTTGCTCATGGATCCCTTAGCAAACATGAACAAAATATTTTTTTTTTATGGTTCTTCAATATGAAAGACAAGAGAATTTTGCTTCAGTAGAAGATTCTCAAGCGTTGATCAATGTTGTGGGATTCAAGAAATTTAATCCCAAACATGAAAATTCGAGCTCACAGTACAACACTTCAAATTCCAAGATTTGCACTCTTTATGGAAGGATTGGCCACACAATTGAAGTTTTCTATTGCAAACACACTTTTCCACCGCATTTTGGCAAAGGTTTCGTGGTTAAAAATGCTTCTAGAAATGATGGTGACGATGATAATATATATGCTCAACCATCAAATGCCATTAATATTCTTCTTCAATTACTCAAGATCAATTTGAGAAACTAGTGAGCCTATTTCAGAATTCATCTCTTAATCAAGGTTCAATCCCAGCAGTTTCCAATCAAGTTGGCTCATCTTCATTCACAGTTTATTCACTTCTGAATGAAAAGGTAATCCTCACTCTTTTGCTTACAAATGTTATGCTTTGGATTCCTAGATCATAGATTAAGAGCCAATGATCATATATGTTCTCCCAACTCTTGGTTTCATTCTTGCAAAGAAATTAACATATAAATGTTAGATTACCAAATGGAAAATTTACTTTAGCCAAACACATATGTGCAATCGTATTTTCTCCCGATTGTTTTTTATCAGTGATGTTCTTTATATACTTGATTTTTCTATCAATTTAATCTCAGTTTCCAAGTTATGTCAGCATTCAAAATACAAAGTGAGTTTTAATAATGTTAAGTGTTTCATTTGGGACCAATTAACTATGAAGATGATTGGTTTTACTGAGAATTTTGAAGGCTTGTACCACTTAGTCCTTAAGGACAAGCATGGAGATGCTTATGCCATAAAAGATTCTTCTGTTTGCACCTTACCCAAAAGTGCCGTATGCCATTTTAGATTAGTTCACCTATCCTCTACTAGAATGTTGTATTTACCTATTACTTTTCCCTTTATTGTAGTTAGTAAAAAGGAAGCCTATAATGTTTGTTATTATGCAAAACATAAGAAACTTCCTTACAATTCCAATATAACTAAATAAAACAACCATTTAATCTTGTGTACTTTGATGATTGATCATTCATACTTTTTGATTGTTGTTGATGACTTTAGCATATACACTTGACCATTCTAATAAAAAATAAAGTTGAAACAATGCAAAATATCCTCAATTTATTAAGATGGTTGAACTACAACATAGTTTTCATGTTAAAGTTATAAGAAATGACAATGGTCCTAAATGTTTAGTTCCACAATTTTATGCTTCCAAAGACATTTTGCATCTTATCAGTTCTATTGAACACCCTTAGAAAAATGGGAGGGTGGAACGAAAGCATCAACAGATTCTTAATATTGCAAGAGCCTTAATTTTCCAAGCCAATGTTTCTAAATTTTTTGGGTCCTATGTTGTTAATCATGCAGTTTATAATATGAATAGGGTTCCCGACCCCATTTTGGCTAACAAATCACCTCATTACCTTTTGTTCAAAGAAGAACCCAATTTAAATGTTTTGAAAGTTTTTGGCACCTTGGCATGTGCCTTTACATTGCATTCTTTTAGAGCCAAACTTGACCATAGAGGTATAAAATAAATTTTCTTTGGATTCAAGTAAGGTGTTAAAGGAGTGATTCTCTAAGACATCAACAATAAAGATTTCCATCTCAAGAAATTTTGCTCAATATGAGCACATTTTTCCATATAAGCCAAATTGGCAATATCACATAGCTCCTAACACTGAAACCTCAACACTTCGACGATATAATTCCAAGCCTTTGAATGATTCCATGCTTTTGGATGATGTAGATAACACACAACATGAACCATCACAAAATGACATCCTATATAGTGAACCAACACTTCTTTCAAACACACAACTTGATGACAGAGTCCCTTATCATATTGACCAAGAAGCAAGTCCTCACAAAGACACCAATTTTCACTAAGAAAGTTCAAAAAGACCAGTTAGAAACATGCATTCTCCAACTCATCTCAACGATTATGTGTTAAATACTTCAAAATATCAAGCTCAACCATTATCTTCAAGTATAAACTATTTAATCTCATTTTTCCAGTATTTCAATTTTTTGTCCCCTTTTCATAAAGCTTTCAGTAATACAGTCACATAAGATTCCTAGCCAAACGATTATAAGGAAGCTTGTATGGACGAAAAATTGGCAAAAGGCTATGCATTCCGAATTAGAGACACTAGATATCAATGGTACTTGTAAATTGGAATATTTACCACGAAACACTAAACATATTGGATGAACGTGGGTTTATAAGATTAAGCATAAAACTGATGGCTCAGTAAAAAGATAAAAGGTAAGGTTGGTTTCTAAAGGGTATAGTCAAATTGAAAACTTGGATTTCTTTGACACATTCTCACCCGTAGCAATGTTATCCATAATAAAGGTATTGCTTGCAGTAGCATCCATTAAAAACTGAAATTTACATAAGATAGATGTAAATAAGGCATTCTTTCATGGTGATTTAGAAGAAGATGTGTACATGAGTGTTCCTCAATGAACTACATGTAACAGGCCAAACCAAGTGTGCAAGCTTATCAAAAGCCTTTATGGATTGAAAAAAGATATCATGAAATGGTATGAGAAGCTTACTTCTTCATTTCTAAAACTTGGCTATACTCAATCTAATTTAGATTATTCCATTGTCACACTCTTGAAGGGTGGTCAGATCTCAATTTTGCTTGTTTATAATGATTGTGTTATCTTGGTAGGAACATCTCTATCTGAGTTTGATCACATCAAACAAATTCTTAACAACACTTTTAAAATCAAGAACTTAGGAATCTTGAAGTATTTCCCTGTTCTTGAGATGGCCCATTCAAAGGAGATAATTGTCATCCCACAAAGAAAGTATTGGTTAGATTTGCTGAATGATATAAGATTTGTTACATCCAAGCCTGTTGCCACACCTCTAAACCCTTCAATGAAACTGCATCAAGATAAGATCAAACCTTGAAGATGTCACTACATATTGAAAGCTCATTGGAATATTATTTCACTTGAACAAGACCATGCTAGATATAATCCTTGCAAAACAATAATTAATCCATTTCCTTCACAGTCTTAGTCAATTAGATTACCATGCAACTTGCAAGGTTATCATATACTTAAAGGCTAATCTTGACAGAGGTTTATTGTTTCCTAAATCTTCTAATATGCATGTCTCGGGGTATTCTGATTCAGACTGGGAAGGATGCATTAATTATAGGAAGTCCACATTAGGTTATTGCTTCATCATAGGTTCATCTCTTGTGTCTTGGAAAGCAAAGAAACAACAAACCATAGCTAGATCTTCCTTTGAAGCAGCATTCAAGGCACTTGGATCAGCCACTTGTGAATAGATTTTGCTTTTCTAGAACTTGAGAGATTTACACATCATATGTTGCAACCCACCTTTGCTTTATTATGATAATCAAAGTGCCATGAACATAGCCTCAGGTGATTTTTTCCATGAAAGAACAAAGAATTTTGAAATTGATTGTCATCTTTTAAGAGATAACATTAAGAAAGGTGTATTGAAGTTGTTACCCATACCCTCTCAAGAATTATTGGTTGACTTCCTCATAAAGCCTTTGGCCACAAGTAAATCCAATAGCTTCATTTCCCAGATTGGTATGCTATATATCTATAATGCTTAAGCTTAAGGGAAGATGTTGAAAAATTAAGCCTATATAGTCTAATTGTCTTTAAATCATGATGTGTTTATCTTGTGTAAAAAACCTTCCCTTTTTAGTAACTATTTTAAAAAATGTAGTTAGAAAAATTACTATTTTAGGTAAGTAGTTTGTTAGAGGTTGTTAGGCTAGTAGAAGTTAGTTAGAGTAGTTCATTGCTTCTTTAGCAATATATATATATATATATATATATATATATATATATATATATATATATATATATATATATATATATATATATATATATATATATATATATATATATATATATATATATATATATATATATATATTATCATCATCAAGTATCATTTGAATTTTAAACACGATAATGAGATTGCATGCTTCAACCAATTCTCTCTCTTCTTCTTCTTCCATAGTTTTTTAAACGTTCAAGCTTGCTTCCACGTGGTTTTTGATTTCTTAACATTCTTTTTCATTTTTTTTGTCTTTAACACGCAACATTGTATTGTTCGTTGCATTGATACAACGTTGTTTGACTTTTCGCAATGTTCGATTAGTTTAGATTATAAATATCAATTTCATTCAATTATAGATTATTTCATAGACTTTGATTTATGTATTTCGATCTCTTTGGTTTATCATATTTGTAGGAAAAATTTCATTTTATGTTATTAATTTACGTGTTATGAGTTTGTTTCATGTTGTTTTTAATCGATTTTATCAAAGTTCCTAATTTTAGTAGTGTTGATTTCATGTTGTTTTTAACAAATTTTATCAATTTGAATGAATAAATATTTTTTAGCAATTAAAAAATTAATTAATTTTTTTATATGTTTCAAGTAGGGGAGGCAAACGGGCATGTCCACCATGCATAAGTCTGCAAAAATGGGGCGGAGCAGAGCAGGGTGGATTTTATTGAGAGTGCAGATCTAAAACCTTACCTGCCCTGCAAAAATATGAGTGAGGGATGGGTGCATTGCCCATTTTAATCCTAAAATTTGCAAATTTTCATGTACCCTTGCCCGCAGAAAACAGAGCGATGAGGGAGGGGTATATTAGAGGGTGCGAGTATAAAACCTTCGCTTAGACATGCCCGACGAGCTGACATGTTTTGCCACCCTTAGTTTCAAGCATAAATATGAGTAATTTCACATTAATTACTCATAAGGTTTTATATTATTTTTAATGTGAAATTACTCATATTTATGCTTGAAACTAAGGGTGGCAAAACATGTCAGCTCGTCGGGCATGTCTAAGCGAAGGTTTTATACTCGCACCCTCTAATATACCCCTCCCCCATCGCATAAATATTATTTTTAATGACATATAATGAAGATGACTCATGTATTTGTTAGTCATGTTTGGACTCGAGAATCATGACATTAGACTTTTGACAAGTACAATTGAACACCACACTGTTGGGGGAGTTCAGGAACGCCAAGAGCGTCAATGAACAAAATTCCTAAGACTCATGAAACTTTGTGCACTACATCTAGACTGTCTCAATCAATTTAATGATTGTTCTAATTTAGAGGTATCTAATAAAAATGAACATAATTTTTTTAAAAAAATTTATTTATGTTGTAAAAAAAAATTAAAAACTATAAAAAAAGGTGATTTATAAATATTTCAACGTCTATCCTTCCGGCCAAAACAACATACTTTTGGTTGACGCTGCATACATTTTTTTTTTTTTTTTTTTTTTATGTTTTCATACAAGCTATTTTTAAAAATTCTCTGTAAAAAAAGTTTGAGTTTTCTCATTGTCTTATGAAGATTCTCATGTTATTAGTATTACCCTTAAAAAACATCCACCGATTTTTTTTAATGATATGGTTGTCGAGTTAGCATTTTTTTAAAATTTTCACTTTTTTTTAAAAATTCACGTGTCTTTTATTTTTGATTTATTTAAGTTTGTAAATTTTAATATGATACCTGAAAAATCAAAATTTTGCATTTAGAAGAAATTGAACCCAAATTACTATCCCTCCTAGGTCCAACGTCCTTATCACTGGGCCATCACTTTTAGTTTTTAAAGACAATTTCTTTGTACACCTCCATGGGATGAAGACCCCTGCTGTAAACCTCAAAATATTCATAAATTTTGGAGATGCATCTCCGAAGGTTTAATTTTCATATTTTTAATAATTTTGGAGATGCATCTCCGAAATCATCCATTTTTTTGGTGTTTTTTTCAGATTTGCATCTCCGAAATCACCTATGGACCAATTTCGAAGATGCATATCCGAAATAAGCTCTGAGTTTTTCTGTTTCTTTTCAAAACAATGATTAATCCCATATTTTACATTAATAGACAAAATATAACAGAATCGATAAAATATAACACGTAAATTAGAATAAAATACCAATATTTTAAATACGAAAAATAGTTGTACGGGTAAGTGGTCAGTGTCAAAATATTACAACATGAATACAAAAAGTCATGAATAAAACATAAATAGGCAACTTCTAATGAGTATGCCTAATGTGAATACCCTGCGACCTCCTCTGCCTACTATACGCCGCCGCACCAGCCGCCTCTCTAACAACCCCTCTCCATGACGGCAATCGCCTCGTCACCGCTCCGCTGCATGATCCCTCAGTCCAACGCCTCTTGCCCAATCATCTATATCCGCTGGCATACCGGTAGGATATCAGTGGCTTGGTCATCCTCGGCCTGCCGGTTCTCCAAGATCTCCTCATGTGATGGCCTAGGTGGATCTCCAGGAGCATCGGGTGTCACCAAAGGATGTGACACCCGATAAAACCATGTCACATAACCATCCACGCAGTGCCATCTCTTGGTGGCCACCATACTCCGATACTCCTTCAGAACTAAATGATGCGCCCAATCCTCAAATATAGCAGCGATCTCTCGACTAGTAACGGTGTCCGGAGCAACATGGAATGGCGATTTCAGAATCATCTGCACATGCCCAAACTGTCGCATGCACTGCTCCGGCAAGTATTTGACCATGGTGTTGGACCTAGATGGCAACCATCCGAAATATAATCTGATGCGGTCGAAGGGGATAACATCACCGTAACCAATGAAGGGCGTCCACTGGATGTCATCGTGAACAATGTGGTTGAGGTACACGCGATATGGGCCCACCTTATTATTCCCCCTTTGGAGGATGTATCGTGCGGCCCTAGGCATAGCGTCAGTGTACACAGGATTAATTTCGTAGCCGTGGATGCGGTAGAAGTATGAGATGATCCATCCCTGAAACACAAATACGATAATATGTTAGTACATATTAGGAAATAACATATTAAATGTGATATAATTAAAAATAATTGTACAGTGAGAAGTATGCAAGAGCCAGTCAACTGTCCAGTCCTTCATAGGCAGGCTTCATTCAGCTTCTGGTAGAGGTATACCAGAATAGTGCCTCCCCAGTTCCACTCCTGCACTCGACTCAAATCTATAAAGTACCGGAGGTAGGTCATGTCCACATAGTTGGCACTTTTGTCCACAAAAAGCATCGTGCCAACCAAGAACATAAACCAACACCGTAAAGTGATGCATCGGTGGTACTCAACATAAAAAGCGTCACCCTCCTCCTCAACCTCAGCTGCCGCCACCAAATGGTCCTCGTACAACTCTCTTAGGTTGGAGAACCGGATAAGTTCCCCACTCGTTGCTTGGCACTCCCTCTCGGCCATAAATGGGTCCATGCCTAGAAAATCCACCATCCACTCGATGGCCTCAATCCACTGTATGTGAGAATGGTCCAGCAGCCTCCCTCTGATCGGTAGGTGGAGCAGAAAGGCGACGTCGTAGAAGGTGATCGTCAACTCCCTAACAGGAAGGGGGAAAGACGATGTCTCCTTGTGCCACCTTTTGAAGAATGCCCCCAACATTCTGTGGCTAACACTACCATATCCGATCATGTATAACCCGCTAAGACCGGAGACAACTACGACATCGCTAAACCACTGAGCCTCCGGTATCTCGATATCAAATATTTTCCGCGCATGGTTAACAGATTTTATGGCCGCCCTCTCCCATCACAACAAAAAAAACAACAATGTTAGTTAATGTTTTCGACTATTTGTTATTAAAACCGTTAAATAATAAAGTGTAATAAAAAAACTACCTCTCCCTCCCAAACACGTCGAGCGACGTGCTCATGGTACCATATCAATCGAGATGTGTCCGAAGGCCCTCCCGGGTAGCCCTCATCCTCATCACCCTGAGCCTCCTCCCTGCGTACACCCTCCTCCTCAGGCGCCTTCACCTCCTCCTGATGTTCTTCCACCACATCCTCGTCAACCTCACGCGAAGAAGACACTTGAGGCAGCCTACTCCTCAATCCAGATGAGGAACCTGTTCGCGCCTCATCCATTTGGACGAGTACTCGTACTCGACCCCGTCCTCGTGTCGCTACTAACTGTGCAACACGCTCGTGTCGAGCCGATGTCATTTGGGTCTCCCTACCCTGTCTAAGTCGTGCCTGATTTCCTGACATTTTCCTAAAAAAATTGCACCAGGTAAGACGTTGAAACAATTCAGAAAATAATAAAAAATAGTTCAGACTAAATTCGGAAGTGCATTTCTGAAACTGGTTAGACGTGATTTCGGAAATACACTTCCGAAAACACATGTGATTCTCCATTTTTGCAGTCCCCATTTCTTGCCTTAAACCATTAAAAATCCAATTTTTACCAACCAAACACTACTACATATTGCTAATAACTTCAACTAACTACATTTTGTTAATTTCTAACAGCCCTAACAAGATTATCAATGATAGAGTTTAAAGTTTAGAAACTTACAATTTGTTTGGAGTTTTTAGTGTGCCTTTGAGTGAGTCGTTGAGTCCTTTGATGTTGTAGGGCAACTTTAGATTGTGTAGAAAGTTTGGAGAAATGGATGTGGTGGTGAAATTTTGATGTTTTGGGTAGAATGAAATAAGGGGGTGATTGTTTTGAAATAACAGAAAAACGCAGCATATTTCGGAGATGCATCTCCGAAGACATAAAAAAGGGTTATTTCAGAGATGCATTGCAGAAAACACTTTTTTTTCAAAAAAATTTGATTTCGTAAGTGCATCTCCGAAATAATTCTTTTTTACGTTTTCGGAGATGCATCTCCGAATTATAGGGACATTTATAGAATTTCGAAAATGCATTTACGAAATTGTATTTTAAAAACCTTCATAAAATGGATATGTTACACCATTGTTTTTACCATTCTTTCAATTATCTATCTTTCTCTCTCACTTATACTTTTATTTTAATTATTTTATAATTAATATTATTAATCTGATATATAAATATTTATTTTAATATGAAATTTATTATATTTGAAATTATTTATTATTTAATAAGATAAAAATAATTATTTACTTATTTTTAATAATACATAAATAAATATTTAGAAATAAGATATAATAATTTTTAAATAATATTTAAATATTAAATAAATAATTTCAAAATAATCATATAAATAGGGGACTTGAAACCATGATCATACCTTCATGTTTATTAATACTTAAATATATTTTCTTTACTATTTAAATGTAATTAAATATTTAAATATATCAAAATTACATGTACAATATTTCAAGGCATGTTTATATATGATTAGATATTATTTAATTGTAAAATATTGTTTAAATAAATATCTATACATGTTTAAATTTGTTTAGATTTTTTTAAATAAATATTGTTTAAATACTAAAGTAATAAATTAAATATTGTGAAATATATCTATTAAATATATTTTTAATTTTTGAAATATATTTTTAGTGTTTAAAATTTTCTAATTTCAGAGGTTTATATATTTTAAACTAATATATTTTACTAATATTATGTAATAAATATTTATATAATAATTTAATATATTTTTTTGAAAAATAATAACTTTGATTAATTTAAAAAGCCGTAATTACAAGCGATCCAAAATTGTCAAAATCATGAAAAACTATGAACACAAACAAAAACTATCACTCTTATAGCATTAGGATAGTTATGTACTTCCTAAGCTTCTTATTTTTCCACCCTCTATACACAATTATGTTTATAATTCTTTTTCCTATATGTGTGGTATTCACATCATTGCTAAAACTTTTGTTGTTCCTCAGATTCCAAAGCTCATAAATAGTTCTCGTGGCTGCCATTTTGATTACAGCAGCTCTAGCTCCCTTTCCTTTGGTTTGTTGTATTAACCAAGCGACCTCATTGTGCCAGTCTCCCGGGTTATGTTGCATCTGGATCCACTCCAGAATCTCCATCCAAACCTTCTTTGTAATTGGACAATAAAAAATAGGTGTTTTATCGATTCTTCCTCCGAATAAAAACAACAATCCATATTATCAATAATTTCAAATTTGAATAACCTGTCCTTTGTGGCTAGTTTTCTGTGGCAAACAAGCCATAGAATAAAATAGGCCATGAGTCCAACATTGTTTCCATATAACAAATTCCTCCATTCAACCTTTTGAGTACAATTTTATAGCGTCTTATATATTTTGTTCATGTTGAATTTGTTCAATTTCTTGATATCGTCCCAGTCCGCCAAGTTCTATACAACATCTCTATGTTGGAGAGTCGCCTTCATAATCCACGTATACAATCGCTTGATTTTAATATCCATCAACTGTTTGTTTTTCATATAGTATGCTTGTATCCATCTGACCCAAAGTGAATTTGATTTTCCACTCAAGTTCCAAAGAAGTCTAATCAGGGTGGTTTTGTTCCAGATCTCTATGTCAATTAGATTTAATCCCCTATGACATTTGGGCTACATACCCTCTTCCAAGCTACAGGCGCCTTTCAACTGACCTCAAACCCTTTCTGTCCATGGGAATATACGACATATGGATTCAATTTTATGAAACACACTTTTGGGGAACAGGAAACATTGCAACCAATAATTAGTCAGTGTGAATGTTACACTATTAATAAGTTGTAGTCTCTCTGCATATGTTAGCATTCGAGCGGTCCAATGTTTAATTTTCCCCACAATATGATCCACCAATGACATATAGTGGTGTATAGAGAGTTTTTTTTTACCACTCACAGGTACACCCATATATTTTAAGGGTAATTGACCTTCTTTAAAACCAGACACATTGTAGATATCCTGTCTTGACCTTCCATCAATACCAACACAATATATCCGGCATTTCTGCGGGTTAACTCTCAGCCCTATTGCTATAGAAAAGTTATTGAATGTTGTCATCATCATTTCCATAGATATTTTGTCCCCACGAGAGAACATTAATAGATCGTCTGCGAAACACAAATTCATGGTTTTCAATTTTTCACATTTGGGATGGTAGTTGTAATTCTATCTTTTTGCATCTTATTGAGATATTTGTTTAAACATTCCATTACAAAGACAAAAAGAAGCTGCTTTATATAAAAGTAAAATTGAAGTTACTTAACCTCTTTTGAAGTACATTATCTTCCATTCAAGCTCACCCCAATTACCTTTTCTTTATTGGGCATAGCGAAAGCACCAGTCACAGCAGCACTAACCACCCAACCAACACTGTTCTAGATAACTCAATCTTAATGTGTACATACATATACATCCATTCAAGCAAAACGTGCTTTTAACTAACTTAATCACCAATGGAAACATAATAGTTTTTTTTTAAGTTCACACTTGTCCTACATCTACAATATAAGAAAGTTTTATGATCTGGAAAGTACATATTTGCCCCTTTGCTTTCTGCTTCAGCCACATGGATGCCTTGGTTGTATTTCTATGTTCTCACATCACGTTTCCTTTGGTACACATTAAAATCTTAATTAATTCTTCAACCTTTTTCTTTTCTTTCATTTCACCAAACCCAAGACTTTTCCATTTTCCATATATTTTAATATCTTCTTTCTTAGATGTCCCTTCATATATTACATTAAATATTCTGCAGAGTATTTATTATTATTATATTAACCTATTTTCACATCAACAGTCTAAAAGTAGTCTAAAGATAGACATTGCTTCTATTTTGGTTTTGATCATTTCAAAACTACTTTTGCTTCTTCCTGCAGCTTCCATCTTCTACCCCCCCCCCCCCCCTCTCTCTCTCTATCTATTTTCCCTCAATTACTCTCTTTTCTCCCAACCACTTTTCTTCCTTTCTTCTTTCTATATGCTTGCTAAATCCCTCAAATTCGTCTCTCTTTATTTCTTCTTCATTTTCTCACAATCTTTCATTCATTTATATGCAATCTCTCATATTTTTTTTTGTTTTTGTTTTTCCAGGTTGTAGATCTATATGAAGATGCAAACTAACATTAAATGCTTTCGTAGGTTGTAGATCTACGCGTGTATGTAACCATTTGTGCATTCTCAAGATAATATAGATCTTTTGTTGTCATTTTTGAAGTTCATAATAAAACTTATATCTTTCTCATCTTTTTAATATCTTTTCACTTCTTTTGTTTTTTTTTTCTTCAGATCGTAGATCTACAAAAATGAAGGTGTATAAGGTTAAACAACATCGATAAAATAAAAATTGTAAGTTTTAATGTTTTTTATTTTTTTAGGTTGTAAATCTATATTTTTCTAGGTATGGATTTATGTTCTTGAAATTTAATATTTCTTCAACATAAGGTGAGATTTAAGTGTTATGACTTTATCTGTTTCTCTTTCAAAATTTTAAATTGGTTGATGTTGCACATATTGAAGCTCATTTTTTTTTCTTCTTTAGATCTAAAAAATATACAAAATATAGTGGATGGCATTTTAGATTGAAAAATGTTGTTGTTGTTTAGAACAAATAGATGGTGAGAAACCGTGAAGAGAGAGTGAGAGTTTAGCAAATGTTGATTTTTTTCTGAGGTATCTCATATCTTCTCTTTCTATAATTTATTTGTTTTTTCTTTAATTAATTAAAATGTCAAATCTCTATCATTTATTGGTCTGTCAAATAGTCATTTTTTTCTACCACAATTTTTTACTTTTCCATTTTTTTATTGTTATTATTATTATTATTATTATTATTATTATTTCATTAAATAATGTTGTAAATTTTAACTGGTTTCTTTTTAAATTAATTTAAAGATAATAAATTGAAAAAATCATTTAGAGAATTTTTAGGGAAGGGAACGATTTTACTTCTCATTTTCTCTCCCTTTTCTAATTTATTATTAATTGTTTTCTACTTTATTTTTTAAAATAAAAAAACAACCAATTTTAAGAAAATTAGGGAGAGGTGATTCACGTTTCATGTTTTTTCCTTTTCCCAATTTTGAAATAATTAGGGAGAGGTGGATAAAAAACAACCAATTTTGAATGTTTATGTACTAAGTTTTTGTTCTCTCTTATACTTTTTTTTATCATATATCCTCTTTGATTTTTATTTTTTGTGTGTTTGATTTGATTTGATTTTTTCTATTTTTATGTTTCCTGTGTATTCTCATATTTAATTGCCTATTGTTTTGCTTAAAGATTATTTTTACTTTGATTTCATACTATTTATCAAATAAAACTTGATTTGATACTGAAAATAAACTTCATAAAATATATTTTAAGCATTTTCATTCTATTTTCTTCAAAAGGTCTATCAAAATAAATATATCTGAGTTTAATATTGTTGTTTTGTTTATGAGAGAATGATTTTGACCTAGAAAGAAATGGTATGTGTTTTTCATTAAAATGAGAATTAAAATTTATTTAGCTTTTTTCACCTATCTCAGTTTATCTTTTTATATCTTTCAGGAGGAAGGAAGTGGTTCTAAAGAGATGTTGGCTTGCTCTCTACTGGATTTGAGGAAACTTGCTTCTTGAAGATTCTTAATGAATAAATGTGTTATGGACAGATAATAGTTTGTTTTGGGTCATTAGAAACCATCAACAGTAAAAACAGATGAGATGACTCACAATCAATGCTTATATATATATATATATATATATATATATATATATATATATATATATATATATATATATATATATATATATATATATATATATATATATATATATATATTACACCAATAATTATACTTTTTTTAATCTTTGATTTTATTTTAATTTTATGATTATTAAAAGATCTCTTAATGACTCACACTATTCTTACTAAAAATATTTTCCTTCCACTTTTGGTGATAAATAAGAAACATGATTCTCTTTCATATTTCTTAAAAAATAAACATGATTTTCTATAAAGAAAAAATGGCCTCTCCATTTTAAACAAAATTTACTAAATTATTATTTAGTTAAAATAAAATAATAGTTTATTCACTTAAACTACAATATCAGTATTATAGATTTTTATAGATTACAAAATCATAATAAGTTTTTAAAATGTGTCAGCTTCTTTGCTGTTTGTTCAATTTTGGTATGTTTAATCTGGTTTTTTATTTGTACCGTTAGCACTTGTGTTTTTTTTGTTTCAATCTATTTTGGCTTTATTCCAAAAAATATCTATGGCACACACAATACTTCAACATTTGGTTTAAAAGGGATTTTATTAATCAAAATTTATTTCAAAATCAAAAGTAATTATAGTCCCTATAGTAGTCCAGCTATTATTAATAGGTTGTCCTATTTTTCTTGGAAGTTGTCTCTTACCTCTCTATTAATTCTTAGTCTCTGCAAAATTAAAGTGATCTGTCAATGTCATTCTGCAACAATCACTCTCACCAATCTCTCCACAAAAAGAAATTAAAAGATCTTAAAAAGAGAGGTAAAATATAAGTTACAATTGAATAATTTTGGTTACAGATTATTAAACATTGAATATTTATTATATGTATTATATGTATTATATATTTAATATAATCGATTATACGTATTATATGTATTAAATTCAGATTGGAAGATTACAAAACTAATATGTTATATGTATTATATATTTAACATTGAATAAAATTATTTATTAATTTTCTTCTTAAAATATAACTTACTCAAATTATTTAAAATGATTTTAGATTAAATTCTTTAATTGTTAATTATGTATTATATATTTAATATTGTTATTAAATGATTTATATATTAAAATAAAATGTGGTATTCTCACTTTTTTTTTTTAAATTCATGTTTCTTAAATTTTAATTTTTTTTATCAAAATATGTTTTGTTTTATATATTTTATTATGTGTTTAATTTTCATGATGATAATGTGAATACTAACGGGAACCTGAAATTACTGATTAAAATACTAAATATTAACGGGAACATGTCATGAAATAAACATTAATGATTAGATTTTAAAATCCTTTAATTCAATTAACTATTTTGAAGTGAATTTAAAATAATAAAATATATTTTTCCTCTAGCCTGCAATAAATAATATTAATAATAAAGTGATATTATTATTATTTTTAAACTTATTGAATGAGATTAATAGCACTCAATTACGTTTCACGAAATAAACAATATGATTGAATTTTAAAATCTTTAATTCATATCATTAAAATAATGCCTTGTGATTACTAAGAATTTATATCATTAATTTATACCATTAAAATATACCATACGATCACTTTGTCAAATATATTTTTATTCTTTTCTTAGAAAGACAAATATAATCTAAAATATTAAAAATCTTCAATCTTAGAAAGACAAATATTTAGTTTCTATTTGCTTCTAATATTTGTTTTCTTCTATTTTTTAATACATTTTTTTAGCTTCTATTATTCACATATATTATACTAAAATTGTATTTCGTATTAAAAAATCTTATTGATCTAAATGTTTTTAAGGGTACCAAACATTTTTCTATACATTTAATTATTATTTTTTCACGGGTACCAGACATTTTTCTATATATTTAAATTATTATTTTTTTCACGGGTACCAGACATTTTTCTAAACATTTAATTATTATTTTTTCACGGGTAACAGACATTTTTCTATATATTTAAATTATTATTTTTTTCACGGGTACCAGACATTTTTCTAAACATTTAATTATTATTTTTTCACGGGTACCAGACATTTTTCTATATATTCAATTATTCACGGGTACCAGACATTTTTCTAAACATTCAATTATTATTTTTTTCACTGGTACTGAACATTTTTCTATACATTCAATTATTATTTTTTTCACGGGTACCAGACATTTTTTTAAACATTCAATTATTATTTTTCACGGGTACCAAACATTTTTCTATTAAAAAATATACATTTAAAACAAATGCGCGTCCCATACCAGAACCCGTGCGAACGCACGGGTTTGTTACTAGTTTAACTCTAACATAACATACTATGTCTCAACCAGTCAACACGTGTTTCAAATTTGAAAAGACCTAGTAGACAAATAAAAAGTGTGTTGCATAAAAGAAACATATACTAGTAACATCCAAGGTAAGCATTAGTGGTATCTGCAGCTTTCGTGTTTGCATGCCATTCACATCCAAACACTTAGGACAAACAAGTTGCATAGATAACATGAAGATAGAGAGAGGAAAGAATGTTGGTATGTTTGTCTTTGTCTTTTATAATTGTTGGATCAAAACATTATCTCTTGCCAATTAATCTTATTCTTTCTTCTTCTAATAATCCTTGTTTCTTTGCTTTTGATTTACACTGCCCCCAATTTCCCCTTTTCTTATGTGCCAACAAAAGGAAAACGTTAAAAAGAATAATTGGTTAAACATTTATTAATTTAATTAAGAGGTTTTGTTATCAGATTTTCATTCAAAATCGTAAAAGAAAAAGAGAATGATGTTGATTATGAATGGGTCTAATATTGAATTGATAAGAGAAATAACTTATATTTTCAATGTTTTAAGATTTTGAATAGAAATATGATGTATTTTTCTTATGTGTTGATATCAAATCTAGAGGTTAATAGTTTTATTTTAATTTTTATATATATATATATATATATATATATATATATATATATATATATATATATATATATATATATATATATATATATATATATATATATATATATATAGGGAACGACTCAAGTGAGAACACTTGGTTATTATGAGAAATGAGAACAATAAATCACGACCATTAAATTTGATTTTAATGGACTGGATTGGTTTCTCTTTCTAAGATCCAGTCCATTAAATATTAAAGATCTTAGAAAGAGAAATCAATCCAGTCCATTAAAATCAAATTTAATGGTCGTGATTCATTGTTCTCATTTCTCATAATAACCAAGTGTTCTCACTTGAGTCGTCCCCTATATATATATATATATATATATATATATATATATATATATATATATATATATATATATATATATATATATATATATATATATATATATATATATATATATATATATATATATAGGGGACGACTCAAGCGAGAACACTTGATTATTATGAAAAATGAGAACAATGAATCACGATCATTAAATTTTGATTTTGTTGATTTTAGTGGACTGAATTGGTTTCTATTTCTATATTGATTTAAAATAAATATTAAGGATCAGAGAAACCAATCCAGACCATTAAAATCAACACAATCAAAATTTAATAGTCGTGATTCATTGTTCTCATTTCTAATAATAACCAAGTGTGTGATTCATTGTTCTCACTTGAGTCGTTCCCATATATATATATATATATATATATATATATATATATATATATATATATATATATATATATATATATATATATATATATATATATATATATATATATATATATATATATATATATATAAGGCGCATGATCATTTTTTAGATTTTGCATCAACAATAAATCGCTACTAGAAATATTCTAGTTATCAATGCATATTCGAAAGAATTAACTCAAGAGAAATTTTTATCTTCCCTTTGTATTTTAAAGGTGATTTTCCTTTACAATCTTGAATCATTGATTTATTGTTTGCTCTTAATTTTTCTTCAGACTCATCAAAGTTCTAATTCAGTTTAAACAATGCCCAAAAAAGTGATTAAATTTGAGTTTTTCAAATATCACAACCGTCCAAACAATGTCCAACCAAATACTTAAGCTCCACCAACCCAAGATGAAAGAAAGTGGTTTTGGACACTTTGGCAAAGCATTACTCGACTCAATATTCCTCCAAGCACACCCTTCCATATACTACATTCCGACATTCCCTTGGACAAATGTGTGAGTCCTTTTCTGCTTTACCAATGTTTTTGCCTCTATGCGCCGAAGAAAAAGAAAACAAGACAGATATGCTCATGCAGTCACAAACACAAACTGTAAAATATAACCTGTTAGATTGCCCCCCAATCAACATCTTCTTTTTGGACTTTTCACCTTACCTGCCGATTCTCATTCCCATTTCTTTAATCATTAAGAATTTCATCGAGAAACTAAATATAATAAACTATCTATCTATATGGTAGTAACCAAACCATGACATTACTCTATATATACATTCATACGTAAAGCAATTCATTGCATGCACATTTGTGTTAAGCTTTTCAATATTGCTTTGCTAGCTTCTAAAGAACCTTATGAGGAATAGGAAAATCCATGACCCTACTATGGTTCACTCTTCCATTTCTTTGTTACAAGAGAGGTTTAAGCAGTTACAAAGAGTGAAAGAACTGAGAGAGAAAAGAGAGTTACTGAAAATGCTTAGCAATACTCGTGAAACTAAACATTTCAGTTTTGATTCTAGTTCTAGTATTATGAGTCATGAGCCTGTTACTAGGTTGTTTTTTCATCCTGAGTTAATCAATATGAATACTTCGGGTTCAATATCACCGCCGCCTCATGTTTGTTTATCACTATGGCCAACAACATCACAGGGTGTGAAGGATGATAACAATACTAGCAGTAGCAGTAGTACAGAAACACAAGATGTGCAAGCATCATGGGACAATGTTTGTGATTCTGGTGTTGACACTTCTCTTCACCTGTAGCATGTTATGTAATGGTTCAGTTTTAGCTGTATAACACTTAACTATATATATAATATTATATGACGAATATCTATCTATCTATCCATCTATTTATATATGAATCATGAGTCTTATTTTGTGGTTATTTTCCGATATTCTGCCGGTCTAAAACCGAGTTTATTATTTTTAGTACTAAAGGAGAAGCTAACAAATGCATCCTATATGATCATGTGATGTATCATCAACTCTTATTATTGGGAGAAAAAAGAAGAGGAGACTAAGCAAATATGCAAGGACTAAGGAGACTTGGAGAAGCTTTTTTCAGAGTGTTTTACATTTGCAAATATGAGGAATGTGCAATCTACAAATTCATGAGGACCTCATAACAAAATGTTGTAACGTTTGAATAAATGTATTATGTGAAAGTGTGGTGTCCATTGAAAATATTCCTCAAATGTTTATACAAAGTGACATTAATCTTTTTGGAATGTTTTCCATGTGGAATATAAATTTTGCGAACGGAGAGATTGATGTCAATAATTAATACTATAATGTTTGAGATCTTTCATATACATTGATTGTTTTTTTGGTATGAAACTTCTGGTGACGGTCATTTAGGAGCTTTTTCTTTCGACCATGAAGATTCATTAAATTTATCCGAGTTCTTTTATTTATCTTTAAGCAATTGAATTAATTCTTTAAGCTTCACGATGATTTCTTTTTTGTTTGATTTGTCTTGAAACTCATCATAAATTTTTCTATCCTCAAAGTTAAGTACTGAATAAAGTTTTTAATACCAATTCTTGAATCTTAAATATTTGTTAGAAACAAAATTTCTAAGATTAAATCCAATACTTCTGTCTTTAGTACTTTGTATCTCATTTTTTTTTGATACATGAGTTTACCCTTCCTATTTCAGTTGGAACTTCATAGATTTCAGTTGGAACTTCATAGATTTAGGGTGTCCCAAACATTTTATCTGTGTTATATTTCAAAATATGAAAGAACTCTGTAGAGCTTAATGCAATAGTCAGCAAGTACTTAACTTAAAACTCAAATTGCACTTTTATCTTTTTCTCATGTGATTCACAAATAATTTGGTTTGTCTCCTACTTCATTATTAATAAAATGAACACGACAAAAAGGGACGAGTTTGGATGTAGCTAGAATAATGGTTAACTATGAAATGAATAAATTCACTATGAATTAAATATGAACCATAACATGGAATGGAACAGGGTAGGGAGGAAGATTTTTAGAAATCTAACAGTCAGATGGGATATCCACACGGGAGGAAGATCGAAGCAAGATTTAGATGAGGGGGGTCGTTCTCTGTATTCTTTTCGGAAATTCCAGATAGGATCAGGGCGAGTGACATTTTCGAACTGTTTCGCTGTATAGGGAACATCTATGAAGTTGTCATACCTCCTAGAAGGAACAGAATGGGGAAGAGATTCGGTTTTGCGAGATTTTTGAAGGGCGACGACGCTAGGATGATAGCAGTCAAACTGGATAATATTATCATAGATGGTAAAAAGATTCACGCTAATCTCCCTAGATTCAACAGAGGCGAAGGTTTAGGTAGCAAGGGGAGGCTTTACCCAAATCAATATCAAGCTGGTAATCATGGTTCGAAAGTTGATGACAAAGCTGGAAAGGATCAACGGAGGAAGCCGAAGGGTAAGGGTGTTTGGATGGCGGGATCCAAATCTTTTGTAGACGCGGTTCTCGAAAGAGATAATACTCCAGGTTCCTCTTCTGAGTCTTTATGCAATCGTATCACTTTTGAAACTAAGGTAGAAGAAGTTAATAGATTCAAGAAGGCCTTTGTGGGGAGGGTTCTTCAACCAGGCATGACTTACAATATCCAGAACAGCTTTGAGTTAGAGGGATATTTTGCGATTAAAGTCACCCCCTTGGGAGCGAACCTATGTCTACTAGAAGAATTCGAGGAAGGCGAGATCAGGAATTTGATTGAGGAAGGAAGACCATGATGGAGTTAGTGGTTCTCTCAGATTAGGGAGTGGAAGGAAGCGGATATAGATAATGAAAGAATTACTTGGCTAAGGTTTCATGGTATTCCATGTCACGCATGGAATTTCAACTTTTTCGAAAAGCTGGCTAATCTGGTAGGAACATATATCTGTGCTGATGAAAACACCCAAAAAGGGACGAGTTTGGATGTAGCTAGAATAATGGTTAGAACTGATCAGTTTAAGGTTCTCAACGATTCGTTCTCAGTTCTTATAAATGGAATGCCTTACATTATCAAAATGTCTGAGGATTCTTTTGGCCCGATGAGAATATCAGCACCTCAAAAAGAGAAACAGGATAAGTTTTCAATTTCAGGGTCTTCTTCTTCTTCTTCTTCTGATTACGTTATCAGAGAGGAAGACGACGTCAGAGAAGACCTTTTAGAAGATAGCGATGCCCTCTCTTCTAACTCTCAGGAAGGAAACAACTGTACCATTTCCGCTTCCAGGTTTGGAGAGGAGGTTCAGAAAGATCCAGCAGGCAAAAATGGTCTACTCGTAGGAAACTCAATTCCTGTTATAGATGGTAGTTTCGATGCTGCAGTAGGGGCGGCAAAGGCAAAAAATTCAGCTATACCTTTTGACGGTGGGTCCCAAACTTCTTTTATATCTAAGGAAACCTGTGTGAGTTGTTCGCTAGATACCTTTTTCAAAGCTGAGAAGAAGTCAGAGGTTACTCATAAAAAACTTAAGTCAAAAAGTCTGCTTGATATATCTGGGCCTGTTAAAGTATCCAAGAAAAAGCCCATGAAGAGATCTCTAAAGAACCTCAGCCCAGAGGCCCACTCGTTTCAGGGTTATGAAGAACAGATGGTACACGGCCCAGTTTTGGAATTAGCGATTGCTCCTTCCCCCAGGACAGAAGAAGAGGACGACGTTCTTTCTGTAGGCGTAACCCTTTGCAGCGATCCGATATCAGACTCAGATGTGGTTCATTGTAATAACAGGTTCTGGGACTGCGTCGATTCAAATGTGGGGAACAAGGTTTGGGAGGCAGTCGGGAGATTAGGAATCAAAGACATCGAAGGAGGGAGAGACTATAAGAAGAAGATTGATGAAATGGAAAAGACAGCTAGGGAGAAAAAACAAGCTTCGAAGGAGACCGCTAATAAGTTATCATGATTATAGGATCGCTCAACATCAGAGGGGGTGGAAGCTTGATCAAGCGCAAGAGAATCAACAAGATCTTAAAGGAAGGAAGAGCTGATGTTTTCTTGATCCAGGAGTCAAAATTGGAGAAAGTTAATTCATCTATGATAGAAAGCATGTGGAATTATGATAATGTAGGTTGGTCTTCTATTGACTCTGAAGGTCGATCGGGGGGAATCATTACCATGTGGAACACTGATAAAGTGGAAGTTACTCTTAGTTTCAAAGGACAACGATTTCTGGGCATCAAAGTGAGATGGAGAGACATCATTTTCTATATCGTCAACGTTTATTCTCTTTGCTCTTTATCTCTAAAGAAGAAATTATGGAGGGATATCTTAGAAGCCAAATCTAATTTTTCTGATGCAGAATGGTGTTTAGCGGGGGATTTCAACTCTGTCTCTAATAGTAGTGAAAGGAAAGGCCAAGGTCAGCATTTTAGAAGTTCTGAAATGACTGGTTTTTCAGGTTTTATAGATGATAGCAACTTGATAGATGTTCCTACGAAAGGTAAAAGATTCAGTTGGTATGGAGGGAAAGGAGGAGCGATGAGCAGGTTAGATCGTTTTTTAGTTTCTGAAAGTCTGATCGATAGTTTGAAAATAGCGGGGCAACGGATCGGAGACAGGAACATTTCAGATCACTGCCCGGTTTGGCTCATGATAGATGACTCGGATTGGGGCCCGAAGCCGAATCGTGTCAATGATGTTTGGTTCGGTAACAAAGAATTCTTAGCTTTTGTAGAGAACGAATGGAAGAGTATTGTCGTATCAGGAAGAAGAGATTACATTATTAAAGAAAAACTTCGATTGCTGAAAAGTAGGCTTATGGTTTGGAACAAGGAGGTCTTTGGCAAGAGGGATCTAGAGATTGAGGCTAATGAGAAGGTTTTAAACGAGGCAGACAAACTTCTCGAATCTTGCAGGGAAGAAGATTCAGAAGAGATCTTAGCGGTTCGAGGTGAAGCAACGAGTCGTATGTGGACGGATATCAAAATTCAAGAGAATTTGATCTTTCAGAAATCTTGTTCAATGTGGGATAATGAAGGAGACGTAAACAGTAATTATTTCCATTCCAAGCTGAAGGAAAGGAGAAGAAGAAACTATATAGGGTGTTTACCGTCTCCAGCAGGTACTGCACATTCGGTCGCAGAAGTAAAGGAAGAAGTTAGGAGATTCTTTTCAGTTGCTTTCAAAGAAGAGGAAGAACACCGTCCAATTCTTGAAGACTTGCAGTTTAATTCTTTGACCTCAGAAGAATCTTTTTCTTTGGAGCTTCCTTTCACTGAAATTGAAATTAAAGATGCAGTGTGGGGATGCCATAGCTCAAAAAGTCCTGGCCCAGACGGATACAATTTCTTCTTCATCAAAAGGTGCTGGTCTTTCATGAAAGATGATATCGTTCGCTTTATTAACGATTTTCATGAGAAAGCCGTTCTTTCCAGCGCTATTACCTCAGCTTTCTTAACGCTAATTCCGAAGAAAAAGATACCGCTTGGTTTAGAAGACTATAGCCTTATCTGTTTGGTCGGCTGTTTATATAAGATTGTATCAAAGTTGCTTTCAGATAGAATTAAAAGAGTCCTAGACAGAATTATTTCCCCCTCTCAAACTGCTTTCGTCCCCGGAAGGCAGCTTATGGACGGAGTTTTTATCGCTAACGAAGTTGTTAATTATGCCACTAAGGAGAACAAAGAGTGTATGCTTTTCAAGGTCGAGTTCGAGAAAGCGTATGACAGGGTCAGTTGGGATTTTCTTAGACACATGATGGACAAAATGGGATTCGGAGGTAGGTGGAAACGGTGGATGGAAGCAACCATTTTCACAAGCAATTTTTCTGTTCTCGTGAATGGGAGCCCAACGAAAGAGTTCAAAGTCGAAAGAGGTCTTCGAAAAGGAGATCTCATTTCTCCTTTTTTATTCATCTTGGTGGATGAAGCTCTTTCTGGTCTAGTAAAGAAAGCTGCCGCGTGTGGTGACTACTCCGGGTTTCAGGTAAACGAGGAATGTACGGTGGACATTTTACAATTCGCCAACGATACGTTACTCATAGGTAAGGGAGGATGGAAACACGTTTGGTGCCTTAAGTCGATCCTTAGAGGATTTGAATTGATATCGAGTCTAGGAGTTAATTACCACAAGAGCAAACTTATCGGGTTAAACGGTAATCCTCATTTCTTAGCTGCAGCGGCCAATTTCCTCTGTTGCAAAGTGGAAGATAAACACTTCAATTTCCTCGGTTTACCAATAGGCTCTGATCCAAGAAGAATTAATACTTGGGCTCCTCTGTTGAAGAAGTTCAAGGACCGTCTCAATTGCTGGAATGGCGGAATGTTGTCCCTCGGTGGAAGAATCACTCTGACTAAATCTGTTTTAAATAGCCTGGCTATTTTTTTTCTTTCTTTTTTCAGGGCTCCGAAAAAGGTGTGCAGCCAGCTGAATGCAATCCAAAACCGATTCATATGGGGCGGAGACGAGAGTAGGAGAAAGATTCACTGGATTGGGTGGAACTATACTTGTCTACCTATAAAGGAAGGAGGTTTAGGCCTGAAAAACATCGAGGATTTCAATTCGGCATTAATGCTAAAGTGGAAGTGGCGGATTCTCGGAGGGGAAAAGGCTAAATGGATTGAAGTTCTAAGCGCAAGATATGGGAAAATTCAGCTGATATTACAAAACGATGGTGCTGTCAGGAGCAGAAATTCATCCTCTGCTTGGTGGAGCGATTTGAAAAAGACGGAACACCGGTACAACGGTGAGGTTTTCATGGGAAGATGCAGGTATAACGTGGGCAACGACAAATCTGTTTCTTTTTGGAACATAGCATGGCTAAAAGATGTCTCTTTGAAATCCGCTTATCCTAATCTGTTTGCTCTGAGAAATAAGAAGTATATTAGAGTTGCGGAAGCAGGGACGGCAGTCGAAAATCAATGGTGTTGGGGAGATATCGGTATAGAGCTTCCTTTGGATTTTGCTGATTTCAAATCTATGGCAGATCTATCTCTTGACTTGCAGGCAGCAATGATGCGGAATGACGACATGGACAACATTATTTGGAGTAATACTCCAAGTGAGGGGTATACGGCAAAGGACGGATATGGTTGCATATATGTCCCACCTGTGGCCAATGATAGAGTGGTGGAGGCGGCTCATCTCAAAGTCTTTGAGAGGTTATGGAGAACTAAGATCCCTCAAAGAATCAAAGCGTTTGGATGGCGGTGTTTTTGGAACAGACTCGCGACTAAGGACCTCCTTTCCATGAGAGGTAGCTTGGGTAATTCTTTGGACATGACTTGTAGTTTCTGTACGGCTGCAGACGAATCCCTCCATCATATGTTATTCAACTGTCCTTCTTCTAAGAATATATGGGAAGATGTTGGCGTATGGTTCGAAATTACAGTGGAACACGAGATATCATTATGCAACAGTTATAATTTCTGGTTTAATTTTTTCAGAAACAAGAATGTCAAGGAAGGAAAGGAGGGTTTTTGTGGCTTGTGGTGTGTTGGAATATTTGGAACACCCGCAACGCGATCATCTTTAAGCATGAATCCTTTTCGTGGTCGGATTTACGGTGGAATATCAAAATTTCAGCTTGGAAGTGGCTCTCGGTGGGGGATATTACTCACACCAATTGCAATTTTTACAATTTTTGCAAAGATCCTTTGTTATATCTTGTTTAAAGGCTCAATTGGTTTGTAATTTCTTTTAGCCTCTCCTTTTTGTATCAGGGTTTGAGTACCCCTAGTACTCTCTTTCAATATAACCTTGCTTACAAAAAAAAATATCAACATATTAAAAAAAAGTTTTTTTCTTCTCTCTTTTCATATATCAAACTTTTCACAAACAATGTATTCAAGAAAAATCTCTTGTTAAAAGAAGAAATGTTTGAAGTCAACATACTATTTCTTGGGACGATTAGTCTTATAATATGAGTTAGGCTCTAATGTCATTTGTTAGTCTTATAATAGGAGGGGTAAATTGTATTGATTAAAATTCGAAATCAGTTTATAAAATTTTGTTATATTAAAAAAAAATCAATAATCAGGGCAAAGAAAATAAAGAAAGAAGATGAGAATGAAGAGAGATGCAGAAAAGAAATAACAAAAACATTGGAAATAAAAGAGAGAAGAGATAAAGAATGAACAAGAGATTCATACAAGTTTTGTCTAACCACTTGGCTTACTAATGTCTCCAAGAGTTTTCTCATGAGAATTCCACCAAACACACTTTACTTTTTTTACAGGATAGTCCATGAACCTTTAACAACATAAAAATATAGCTTTTGTACTAGTTAAGCTCAAGAATCAACAAACTAATCTTTAACACATGCTTTGTTGTGGATCCTTCAAATAAAGCTTTTAGATAGGACAAACTCAAAAACTTACTAATAGATCTTTTATACAGGTCAAACTAAAGAACCTACAACTAAGCTTTTATAAGGGATTAGCTTGCAACCTTTAAAAAATAACTCCATAAGAGAATCACACTCTTGAATACACAAACTAATTAAGCACTACACTAATTAAAATAAATCACATGAGCTTTTTAGTCTTTCGACACTACGTCAATTTTTGTGAAAAGAAAATAATGAAAATAGAGATAGTAGCATAAATATTGAAGGTTTTCTAATCATAATTTGGGTGTAAAATAAAAGGAGGATAAGCCTCCTTTATATAGGAAATAAAATGTCTCAAAGTGGAAATAATTCATGGCCCATTTTAATGATTTAATCGAATAACCCCAGCTGTTACTCGATTAAAACCTTTCAAAATATGACAATTCTAATCCGAAAAAGGAAACCCTAAATAGCTATATGCATTAATCGATTAAAAGTTTTTCTAATCAATTAAGAGGCCACCTAACTTGCTATAATGGATTGGACCATGTCCTTACTCAATTAAAAGTCTTGATAGGTCTTCAATTGACTTCATAAAATCAGAGAGAGTTTTAGAAGACTTTTCTAAACACTCTAACATGGAAAGCGTAGGATCATGTGAGATATCACACTTTCACAACTTGATATCTTCAAGTTCCCTAGATAAATACAACCAGGACTAGCACTTCAACTGAAACTTGAATCTTCTGACCGATGAGGCTGGAGATATCTTTTTGATCAAGTGCCCTCATCATAAAATTTATCTTGAAAGTTGAAATTAAGTCCCCTGTCACAAAGAACTCTCAAATTTTACAAGTCGTTTGACCCATGGAGTTGATGTCTTCAAAATTTCTTCTTCATTAGTTATCATCATCAAAACCAACTAATGGTCATACCTACAATCACATAGATCCAAATTTTCCTGATCCAATTGAATAATGACCTATTATCATATACAAATATGTCTTTTACTTTGACTATGACTGTTATACTCGCACCCTTCTTCATTTTCTTCTTTACTTGGTCAAGATCAACATAATGGTCAAATTTTGTATTGGTGGAGCTAGTGATTCTTTTTTACTATTTTATTCTAAAGGTGTTAGCAAATCTGGTAGCTGACTTGTTTATTAGAATGAAATACAGCTATATAAATAGCTTACAAAAAGAAAACTAAACTGAATGCTTCCTAAGAAGCAGGGACATTAAGTCATACTAGACTCCCTACAATTTAGGCATAATCAAAACTTACAACCATGATCCTCTCACAATCAGTAGAGACTTAGTCAATACCATATAACAAATAACAATTAATAATAATATTAATAATAACATAACAATTCTCCCGCTAAACTAGACTATCTAGTTTATCTCTGAGATGTCACATACGCCAAGCTTCTTCCTGAGCTCTTGAAAGACTTCAAGCTTGAGCGGCTTAGTAAAGATATCAGCTATCTGTTGTTTGGTGTAACAATAATTCAATTGAACCTTTCCTGTATTTACTAAATCACGGAGGAAGTGAAAGCGCACATCAATATGTTTGCTTTTGCCATGCATAACTGAGTTCTTTGAGAGCTTGGTGGTAGAACTTTGTTTCAAAAAATCACTGGACTTTTGCTTCCATTGTAGTCCAACTTGGACATCACCCTCTTCATCCAAATCAGTTGGCAAGCACAAGCTGACGTAGCTACGAATTCTGCTTCGGTGGTGCTGAGTGTGACTATAGGCTATTTCCTTGATGACCATGCCACTGCTGCATTACTAAGTATAAAGGCATAGCCCGAGGTGCTTTTGCTGTGATAGATATAGCCGACATAGTCGTTGTCTATGTATTCCTCAAGCTCCTGATTGCCTGATCTTTGATAGAAAATCCTAAAACACATAGTTCCCTGCACATACCTCAATATTCTCTTTGCTGCCATAAGGTGCATCTCAGTTGGCTTTGCCATATATCTACTTACTACACTAACTGCATACATCAGATCCAGTCTAGTAGTGGTCAAATATATCAAGCTACCAACAAGTTGCTTGAACATGGAGCTGTCTAATGTCACACATGTATCATTTTTATCAATTTTAACCCCAAGAACAGTAGGATTTAGGATCAAGTTGCTTTAATCCATCCAAAACTTCTTCAAGACCTTCTTGGAATATCTCTTTTGTGAGATGAAGATTCCACTATCAAGCTGTATAACCTCTAAGCCAAGGAAGTAGTGCATTCTTCCCAGATCGGACATTTCAAATTCCTCTGTCATTGATTGTTTGAATTCTTTCAACATAGCTTCATCATTCCCAATATAAATCAAATCATTAACATATAGGCTAATGATCAAGTGCTTCCCTTGTTGATTGATCTTGGTGAACAAGGTTTGCTCGCTTGCTTCTTTATCAAAGCCCGTGTTTCTGAAGTATGCTTCAATTCTGCTAAACCAAGCTCTTGGTGCTTGTTTAAGGCCGTATAAAGCTTTCTAGAGCTTGTATACCTTAGTCTTCTCATGCTTTACTTCATAGAATTTTGGTTGATCAACGCACACCTCCTCTACAAGTTCACCTTGTCAGAATGCAGACTTCACATCCAGTTGATACACAACCCAACTTCGTTGCGCAACAAGAGCCAAGTTCAATGCGCACGGTGTCTAGCCTTTCCACTGGCGCATATACTTCTTTATAATCAATTCCGTGTTGTTACGCATATCCCTTTGCTACTAAGCGGGCCTTATACTTGTCAATTTCATCATGTTGATTCAATTTTGTTTTATACACCCATTTGACCCCTATGCTTGCAGCTCCCTTTGGTAATTCAACTAAAGTCCAGGTTCTATTCTTTTCGATGGAATGAATTTCAACATCCATGGCTTTCTTCCACTTTGTATTTAGCACAGCTTCCTCAAAGGATTGGGGGTTAAAACTTGTTGCAACATCAGAGTTTGAGACAACAGAGTTCACCACCTAATCGTTCTTCCACCTTGGAGTTCTTCTGGTACGTTGGCCTACTGCTGCAGATTTTTCAATAGCAATCTCAGTCCCAGCTGCATTCTCAAGCTCCTCATTCTCATTTGTTGAGTGACTTGTATCTCCACTGTACTCAATGGCTTCTTCATGCTCTAATTGATTTTATGGTGTCATTGTATCACTCTCTTGGTCAGCAATCACTACGCCAATCACTCTCTTGAAAGCGCTTTTAGCAAAAGCGCTCTCGTAGGGCTCGCTAAAAACAAAATTAATAAACAAGGGAAAATGATGCAAAAAAAGCGCTCTGGTAGGGGGGGTATGAGAGCGCTTTTAAAAAGCGCTCTGGTAGGGGGGTTATGAAAGCGCTTTTAAAAGCGCTCTTATAGGGTGGGTGCTACGAAAGCGCTTTTGGGATAAAAGCGCTCTGGTAGGGGGTGTTATTAAAGCGCTTTTGAAAAGCGCTCTGGTAGCCCATTTAAAAAATTATATATTTTACAAACACACGCGTTTTGTTTCAGATCCAAAACACGCGAACCTTCTTCTTCCTTTCGTTGCTTCGCCGTCCTCACTCCCTCTCCAGCCTTCAACCGACTCCGCCGCCGCCTTCCTCACTCCATCGCCACCCTTCAACCGTCTCTTCTCTGTTCAGGTTAGGGTTTTGTGCCGGAAATTTTCCTTTTTTTCATTGTTTGCTTTCAAAAATACAAAATTTTATTTAGGGTTATAGTTAATATTATTGGGGCTTTTTTAATTTATCAGTGATTTAGGTTTTATCAGTGTGATTTAGAGTATTGAAGACAAAGTTTGTTAGGTTTTTATCAGTGATTTAGAGTATTGAAGACATGTATCAAGTAAGTAGAAGATGTTATTGATAATGAGACCTACAAGGGATTATATTTATTAGTGTGATTTAGAGTATTGAAGACAAAGTTTGTTAGGTTTTTATGCAGCAAAAAAAAAAACTCAAGTAATTTGTTTTTGGAATAAAAGTTTCATTAGATCCGTGAAGTTAGTATTTACATCTATAGATGTATTATCTATAGTTTTATACACTTTTTAATTTAGTATGAATTGATTTAAAGGGCCTCCAGGATTGATCGCTTTTTACATGATCTTTTCTGGACATAAAGCATAGGACTTTTTGTTTTATTAGCCACTATTACGAGTTCCAATGTGGAACGTGTTGAGAACATTCATTTCTAGGGAACTTTTGAACTCTTTTAGCTTTCACATTCTAATTTTTTTTTCAATATAATGTATCTGGAAATTAACATTCTACTTTTAACTAGCCATAGATGACAATCATAAAATAAACTGAGCTATTAAACTTTTATAAATGACAAACTAATCATTTTAAATGACAATCTGAGCTATTAAACTTTTATAAAGCGCTTTTGTTAGGTTTTTATCAGTGATTTAGAGTATTGAAGACATGTATCAAGTAAGTAGAAGATGTTATTGATAATGAGACCTACAAGGGATATCTGTTTCATCAACTTTTACATGATTCAAGATTTTCTATATGTAGTTAGTAATAATCACGTTTTTCTATTGTAGTTTGAGCTTCAAACAGTGGATGGACTGGTAAAGGATAGAACACAATGTGCCCCTGCCGATTATGTTCCACAGAATATGAATCAAGTAATTGTACCCCGAAGTCTTCTGTGGCAGGATCCTTCGGGGTACAGTTATTTGATTCATATTCTGTGACACAATACAACTTGGATAGAAATGAGGCGATGCAGGTTAAGTCCAACAAAACCTTCAAATTTCTAGTCCAACAACCCCTTCTCATTATTGCAACATTTATTGATTGAGTAAACATACACCCCTAGCTTACACCAACACCGTAATTTTCTACATACAAGGTATACAATTCATTTTTTATTAATTTATTCTATCTTAATTTCTGTGCACAAGTATCTATCTGTGTTAAAATATACGGTGTAATATACAAGTGTAGGAAAATAAGTGTAGATATAGCATAGCTCAAAGATGAAGGAAAACGCTGAAGGGTAAGTAGTAGTAACTAGTTGTCATGTATTATTTGTCATAGAAATTAATATTCAACTTTTATTTGTGTCTAATTTTTCCTGTCAATTGGTTGTGAACTTTACATTAATTGTTGTTGCAGAGAAACTTCTTATATTGCTAAGAGATAGTAGAAAGCTCACAAGGATACTGGGCTCTTTTGATCAATTTGGTAACAACTTCTCAAATTCTGTAATTGTTTGACATGCTGTTGGTTGAGTTTCTAATAGTGTTCCTATCAATAACATGTAGCTAATGTTGTTCTTGAGGGTGTCTGTGACAGGATTATTGTTAGTGATCTATATTGCTTTATCCCTCTGGGCTATATGACGTGGCTGTGTTAAATTTAAGGTAAACTTTATGTACAAAATTTGTTGAACTAATTTACAATAAATGATATTCCATTCCATGTATTCAAGTTAGATATATAAAGTCCTAAATATTAATAAATTAATTTGTATTTATTGATATATTTAATTTGATTATTCTTTTTACACGACACACACACACACACACATATATATATATATATATATATATATATATATATATATATATATATATATATATATATATATATATATATATATATATATATATATATATATATATATATATATACTCGTTCTACTCTTTACCTTCTTATTTTAGAGCCTTTATATAATAATAATCTTATTTTGATTATATTATTTTTATTTTGCAGATTGTGAAGATTTTCAGTCATTTGAAGATGTTCAGACTTTGCAGGACTAGGACCGATTTAGTTGATTTAGTTGTTTAGGGATGATTTTATTATTGTTATAATGTCATGTGAATTGGTTTAGTTGTTTTCATGCTAGAAATATGTGAATCGGTGTATATATATTTTGGATTAATTACAATGGTATAATTATAATGCATGTTTAGTATATAATCGAAATCGCTTCTTTGTTGAAATAATGAGATTACTGAAATAATGGGATTACGATTGTAAATTATAGGTTTATGGGAAAACAATGGTAAATTACAGGTTCATGAAAGAATGCTGCCATAAATGCAGGTTTAGAAATTATAAAAATAATAGGTTTATAAAAAAAAAGCATAAAAATAAAATAAAAAACGCAACCTACGAAAGCGCTTTTGGAAAAGCGCTCTTATAGGGGGGGCTATCAGAGCGCTTTTTCCAGAAAAAGCGCTCTAATAGGGGGGGATACCAGAGCACTTTTTCCAGAAAAGCGCTCTTATAGGGGGGGTCTACCAGAGCGCTTTTAGAAGCGCTTTTGTTACCTACGCCAGCGCTGGCTTTCACAGCGCTTTAAAGCGCTTTTAAAGCCCAAAATAAGCGCTTTCGTAGGCCTTCCGTGTTGTAGTGAATAGTAGTATCCATATCTCCACAATCAAGGTGATCTCTGTTTGACTCTGAGTGACTTGTGTTCCAATCCCATTTCTTATTTTCTTCGAACACGACATCCCTGCTAACAATGATATTTCTTTTAATGGGATCATATAACTTATATCCCTTCAACTCAGCACATACTATAAATAAAATCCATTAAGTGCTCTAGTCATCAAGCTTGACTCTTCGAGCATCTGGAATATGGACATGAGCAATGCAACTAAAAACTTTGAAGTGCTCGAGTGTTGGCTTCGCTCCAGACCAGGCCTATTCAGGAGTCATTCCTTTTACAGCAGAGGTGGGGCTCCTATTAAGCACATGGAACGTCCAATTAATCACTTCAGACCAGAAAATCTTAGGCCCTTCCTTCTTGATAAGTAAGCTTTTGGCCATGTTCATGACAGCTCGGTTTTTCCTTTCGGCAACTCTGTTTTTTTGTGGCATGTAGCCCGTGGTGAGTTGTCTTTTTATCCCTTCTTGTCTACAATAATTAGTAAACTCATGTGATGTAAACTCACCTCGAAGATATGTTCTTAAGCATTTTACGAATAAATCGGACTCCATTTCTACCCGACTTTTAAATTGCTTGAATATAGAAAATGCATCATTCTTATAAGCAATAAAATACACCCAAGCCTTCCTACTAAAGTCGTCAATGAAATAGATGACGTACCTTTTTTTACCATGTGACATTGGCGAGATGGGACCGCACATGTCGGCATGTATAAGCTCCAATCGGGCTTCAGCTATCCACATGGATTTTCTTGGTATGATCTCCCTGTGTTGTTTTCCTTTCAAACACTCAGCGCATACAACAATAATTTTTCTAGCAGCAATGATTTTTCCAAGATTTGCCAAGCCTTTAACCATGTTGTTGCTTCCCAAAGTTTGAAGTCTACTATAGCTAAGGTGGCCATACTTGCAGTTCCATAGATGAGCAATTTCTTATGTCAGTTTGGAAGCAACATTCACTCCCTCGCCCTCGACCACTAGTGTCACCATAAGAAACCGCCAGCATTTGTTCTTCATCTAGTTCCCTCTTGAACTTGTGTTCATGGACCAAGAGGGAACTTTGGAAGGCATCAATTGTGAGTTCATCAACATCGTTATCTTCCTCAATGTAACACACAATGTAGTTCCATTTCTCCGTCAGTGTTCGTAGAATTTTCTATGATTTTGACATCTGTCATATCTTCACCGCAATTTCGCATGTCATTGGCTATGGTCATCACCCTGCCGAAGTAGTCATTAATTGACCCCCCCTTATTTCATAGCCAACACCTCGAATTTTCATTGGAGTTGATTGAGCTTAGCACGTCGGACCTGATCACTTCCTTGGTACTTCATCTTCATGGAGTCCCACAACTGCTTGGAGGCGTACTTCTTGGTGATGGTTCTCAGAATTTATTTGTCCAAGGATTGGAACACATAATTCTTTGCCTTCAAATCCTTAAGAAACAAATCATCAAGGGTCTTCCTCTGCGCATATGTCTACACTTCTCCTTCTTTGGGCACCATGTAACCGTTCTTCACCATGAACCAATATTCTCTAGATCTCGAGAGATTTTCCATGACCATCTTTCAATGATTGTAATCTCTATCGAATCTGGGAATGGGTGTACTGAAAATCCACCATTCTTCTCTTCGGATCCCATACCCCAAACACTCTATTTTGTGGTACTCTCACACTTTTGGATCTCTCACACTTTTGAAGTCTTCCTCGCTCTAATACCAGATGTTAGCAAATCTAGTAACTGACTTGTTTATTAGAATTAAATACTGCTATATAAATAGCTTACAAAAAGAAAACTGAATTGAATGCTTCCTAAGAAGCAGGGCCACTAAGTCATACTAGACTCCCTACAATTTAGGCACAATCAAAACTAACAACCATGATCCTCTCACGATTAGTAGAGACTTAGCCAATAACATATAATAAATAGCAATTAATAATAATATTAACAATAACATAACAAAAGGTACTTCAATTTTGTAGCGTTCTATCTTCTCAACAGTTTGATGCAAGCCTTCACAACCCTTAAAAGTAACCTTCTCATCTAGAAATCCTAGTATTTTCTCACTTGTTTCCCAATCAATACTTGCTTTAGCAGCTAAAAAGAATGGTATACCAAGGATAAAGGGAACCTAGACATCATTAATCATATCATAAATGACGAAATCAACTGAAAATGTAAAGTCACCAACTTTTTCTAGCACATATTACATCACACCATAAGAGTTTGTGATTGACATCTTTCCTATTTTTAAAGTCTTGTTGGTTGGTTTTACTTCTACTCCCAATTTTGTCAACATTGAGAGTTGCATCAGCCATCAGGTTGATGTTAGCTTTCCAGTAGTGTATGGAATATAGAACTTACATGAGTCTTTTAACACATGTGATGGCTTCCTTTAAATTATCATACTATAATCATCAAATAATGCAACTATTTCACTGCTTAAGGGCCATATTCTCTTGGTCAAAAGCTCATTCATAAACTTTGCATAAACGAGCATTTGTTATAATACTTTTGCAAAAGAGGTGTTGACTTTTAACAAATTGAACATCTCCATGATTATCTTGAAATTCTCATCTTTTTCTTTCTTATTATTAGAATGATGACATATGGCAACATAGTAAACGATGAAAAACGAACAAGTAATACAATTTATAAAGAGATACATCTCCATTGGGATTATGTAAATTTCTAAAAGAAAGAATGATTTTAATTATTTTAAACAAATGTAAATACAAGTAATAAAATGTATAGGGGTACAAAGAGATTATGGTTGAAAGTACATTACAATATGTATGTAAAACTAAGGAAAATATAATAATAAAAGTGAGTAGACCCCGTATGAACCTGCCATTGTATTCCTGATTATCACGAAGGTATGATGGATCATGCACAATTTCACATGCACAATTTGGAACCAACTGATAATTCGTCAATAAATCAAAACATTGAGTATAAGCTTTATTTTATAAAAAAGGAATTCAATCGAATGAAATTGTACTCGAATAACGTGATGCATTGTATAACTTGACGCGACACGATTTTTCCATTAAGTTACAATGAATTTTGCCTTCAATGAAATTAGGAGAAATCTTCAAAATTTTCATTTCTTTCGATTTTGTGTCGATGTATCGCACCACATTTTCACTATAACTTCCACTATGAATATTTCACAAAATTTGATTAATTGAAGTGATTTTAAAACGGATTGAGTTTTTCCATTATGCTTCAAAATCTATCCACTTTTGCTCTATTTCACATTAAATAAACTTAAAATATAATTAAAAATATTAGGAAAATTGTCAAAAATATGTAGTATGAGTGGTGTCGTCATTTCCATAGAAAATATTTATCCATGGAGAAAATTTTCCTTCAGAAAAATATCTACCGAGATTATGAAAATTTATATTATTACGAGCAATTATTATGAATGATTTACGTTAAAGCTATTCAGTCGGTATTATCTTTATTTTGATGTTCTGTTTAATTTTCAGTATTTGTAATTTGATTTGTTATTATTTCAATTTGTTAGAAATTCGTTTATTTGATTAGATTACACCTTGAGTCTCCCTCACATTCAATATATAAGATTTGAATCCATATAAATGTATTTTTTAAACTTGAGAAAGTAGTTCAAAGTCAACATCTTGCATGTTTTAATTAACTTAAAACAACATATTTTAAGCTTGATTCGAATCAAGCATATGGCTTATTCAAATAAAACATCAATTTGAAATTTGGATTTTGTTCCCGACTAGTTAATTCGAATCAAGGATATGTGTGACTCAAATCACAACACTCCTTGAGTCAAATCACAACTTATTCTGACTCGAGTCATGGTTATACTTTAAAAAAAACATCATATATGATTCGAATCACACTTTTTGTCTTACTCAAATCATGAGTGCAAATTATGATTCAAATCAAAATGAAAACTTCCTCATTTTGCTATCTTGATTCAAGTTATTCTTTTTTGTTGATTCAAATCATAACTACATGTTTTGGCTCGAATCATTTGCTCTTTTCCTCACCTTTTTGTGCCCAACCTCTAGCACATGTATAAATTATTTTTTCCAATTTTTTTAAGAAGAGATGAAAAATCAAAACAGAGAGATCAAGAAAGATCAAATACATACTTTCACAAATATTTAGACAAACTCATGAGTGTTTCCGATAAACACACCATCTCCTTGTTTCAACCTTGTCAAAAACTTCCTAGAATGTTAGTCTAGTGAGATCTAAGTTGTGTTGTGTGGGGATAAACTTCATCATCTTCAACCTTGAACCTTGAACTAAGAAACCATTGTTATGATGCTCAACTCTAAATATTGAGTTTTAGTGGTAGATCCAAGATGCATTAGGAAAGTTATTATTTTTTTGGTGAAGTTTTGTTGTGTGTGTTAGGATAAGGAATCATTTTTTGTTAATGGTATTGGGATAAAGAATCATTTAG
Source organism: Vicia villosa (assembly GCF_029867415.1). Taxonomy (NCBI): domain Eukaryota; kingdom Viridiplantae; phylum Streptophyta; class Magnoliopsida; order Fabales; family Fabaceae; genus Vicia; species Vicia villosa. The sequence continues at coordinate 2,396,409 of NC_081180.1, read as the reverse complement.
ACTCGTGTTGCCTAAAACAATCAGCTTATAGTGTTCAATGTTGTTGATTATTCATTGTACCAAATGTACTCTTGTATTAATTTTACAAAATTGAGGAAGACCCTACAAATTTTCAATAGTTAAACTATTGAAGTCTGGGTTAAGTTCTAACGACGACCAATGAGTTGAACCTCTATAAATCTGTTGTGTACATTTTTCTTCCCCTACCTCTTTTACATTTCTGTATAGTATTACATGCGTTAAGTTTTTTTTGTCGTTTCTAGAATATTATGTTATGAGGATTTACCATGCTTATAGTGCTCAATCGTATTGCTTGTCAAAGCAACTTAATCTATCTCAGTTATGATTATTTATGACTATCTCACATAATTGTGATGACATTTAGATGTATCTTTTTCAATACATCCGATATATTTTGCTTCCGATTGTTATCTGTGCGGCATCTTGTAAAACTTTGAATTTGCAAAACAAAATGATTTTGAAAATGAATTTGGGAAACAATATATTCAACCCCCTCTAGACCATTCGATTCTCATATTCTCCACCAACATATGTATCATATTTTAATGGTAAAATTTTAGAAGGATGCCTACATTGTACTACGATATCGAACAGTATAACTCTGTTGTTTTATTAAAGAGAACATTTTGATACGTTACTCAGTTAGTAATATTTTAGGTAACAAAATGTAATTTTCAAAATTATTTTAAATTTGAAAACAACACACAACAATTTTTAGTAGAAAAAATTAAAAAATACCATGAGAACTTCTCTCATTTTCTAAAATCAAAATAAATACTATACAGAAAAATAAAGAAGGGAAGATAGAAGAAAACCTCGTGATAGACTTACGATCAATAGGATCACCAACCCAATCAGCATCAGAGTAATCACGTAATTCTAAGAAAAAGGTTGATGAGAACAAAAGACTTTGAAACTGCGTTCCTCGGAGATAACGAAGAATACGAAGTACACCTGCCCAATGTAGTGTAGTAGGAGAAACAACAAACTGACTCAAAACTTGCACTGTGTAAGCAATATCAAATCTAGTAATAGTAAGATACACCAAACTTCCAACCAAAATACGATACAAAGTGAGATATGGTAGAGTAACGCCATCAGAAGAAGTATATTTAACATTTAGCCCAAGACGATTATCTACTACTCGATTCTCAGATAAGCGAGTTTGTTCAAGAATGTTAGCAATGCACTTGGATTGAGAAAGAAGATAACCTCTAGGGGAGTAGGTAACTTCAATCCCTTAAAAATAACGAAGAGCGCCTAAATCCTTCATCTCAAACTGCTTAGATAACTGCAACGTCAACTTATTAATCCCATCAATATCATCACATGTAATAATCATATCATCAACATACAAGACGATTTTTATATCGCTCACGTTTTCATCATGTATACCATAATCAGCAGGAAGAAGGGAAACTGTAGAAAGAGCGGCAACATCGACATGGGACGATGGAGTCTTAAAATTCTTTCTACCTGACTTCAACAATTTTGGACAATGTGTTTTTCAATGCCCATTTTCCTTGCAAAAAGAACATTCATTAATACCAACTCTTCCTTGTGGTTTTCTTTTGTTAAAAGGAGCAACAAAGACGGATGGAGAAGGCGAGAGATTTCCTCTCTCATGATACGAATGAGAGTGAGACTTGAGTCTTATTTCTTCTGCCAACAACTCATTAATTATTCAATTTACACTTGGAAGAGGAGTGTGATGCAAAATAGTCCCACTGAGTCCTTCAAAATCATCTCGATGAGCCATAAAAAATTGAACCAAATGTTGCTCTTCTATATGATCAATATATGCTTTGAAAGCTCATCATTCATTTGATTTAGTGAATGCCAATTGATCCCACAAATTAGACATATGGCCGAATAAAATTCCTAAATAGTCATATTACTCTATTTTAGGGCCCGAATATCAATCTCTAGCTAATATTGTTTTGCAAAATGAAATGTAACATACAAACGTTTCAAATTATCCCAAACATCCTTAGCAGTATCAGATTTTGTAAGTTGCATACCTATCGACTGAAAAACTGAATTATTAATCCAAATAAAAATCTTCGAATTATTAACATCTCATGTTTCTAAATTATTCTCATATTTCCCATCCTTTTTATCGGTAGGCTTAAGAGAGGTTCCATCAATATAACTTCACATCCTCTTTGCTTTCAAAAAAAAATTCATTACATAACTCTAGGGCTGGCAATGAACCAAACTAATTCGAAAATAGTTCGAAACTCGATTCGAAAATTAAATCGTTGAACTATGTTCATGAACCAAATGAGCTGAGTATGAGCTAAAAACTAAGTTCGTTAACTAAATGAGCTGAACTTGAACTATACATAGTTCGACTCGTTAGGTTCATGAGTCAACTCGATTATATATGGGATAGATTATATTATCTTTAAGAGTAGGTTTAAATATTTGCTTTAAATCTTAGTATCATATTTTATTTTAATCTTACGGTTTTAATTGATAATTTATATTCTCTAGTGAGCAAAATATTTCTACAAATAATTATACAAATAAAATAAAATCGTATAAATTCCAATCTTATAAATTTTATTTTATTTCTATATTTTTTATTTAAAAAATATTAATTTAAAAAGTCAAATATATATATATATATATATATATATATATATATATATATATATATATATATATATATATATATATATATATATATATATATATATATATATATATAATAGACTTTAAAAAATTACTTTTAAGTCCGTGAAATAAGCGAGTTGAACCTAACAAGATAAACCTAACGAGTTGAATCGAGATATTCGTGAAGTTCTAACAAATCGAGTTTGACCTGAAAAAAAGTTTGAGATAAACCCGAACTCGAATTCAAACTCGGCCAATTCTTAACGAGTCGAGTTTGAGCCGAAAAAAAAGTTCGTCATGAACTCGAACTCGGCTGATTCTTAACGGGTCGAACTGAGCTGAGGCGAATTCGACTCGACTCGACTCATTTCCAGCCCTACATAACTCCAATGAAAATAATTTTCTCCATTTAATTGAATACTAATAAATCAAAGAGAATATTTTTATCATTTGAAATTGCAATTAATTATGAGAGATCAATATTATATGAGCAAATAAAATAAACGATTCACGGCTTACTAAAAAAAATTAAGAATTAGGATCAAAATAATTTGCAATAGAAGTAAAAGATTACTCACATAAGTAAAAAGCATTCACATTAATTAAAGTACTCAGAGTAGAATCAAATAACTACGGACGTAGCAACAAAGCACACCAGGTCCAAAAGTATGTGTTTTAAAAATCGAATCGGTCATCAAATTGGTGAGGGTACTGAGTAATTGGTGGTTGAGTTATTGGATCACTGGTCGAAGCGCATGACTAAATCAGATTAAACCAGATAACTTGGTTGAATAAACCGGTCTATATTGCAATACTATATATTTATTAAATCGGTCGAACTAGATGACTTAGTCTCTAAAAAAATATCACAACACCTATAAAATTTTACAATTTTAAAATATCATAATTTCACATTTTTAGTTTTTTACATTCAAATTCTAAATATAATCAATATAATACAAAATATAAATTTAAATAAAATTTAAACCAAGTCTAATTGCAAACAGGGGAAAAGTTGTTCCAAATAAGGTTTAAATAAAGTCTAATTATATTTTTTATAAAAAAAATCATGAAAACGCCGTTGTTTTGTGCGGGAAAAAAAAGAGTATGCATTTGAACCACTGATTTTTTAAAACCACCGATCAGCATTTTTTTATAATTTTGATCGGTTTTGGCCGGTTCTCGCCGGTTCAATAGCATATCTAATCCAACAATTAGACCGAACCGGTGACCCCTCTGGTTCCCCGTGTGACCGGCCGGTTTGATCCGGTTTTTAAAATACTGCTCACAATGACCTCACGTAGCAACAGTAACCAAAAGGATAATGAAGTTTTGCTAGTTTAGAAGCGACACACTTTGTGAGAGATACACCACATACTCATCCAAAATCTTAAGGCTTTGTTTCCGAATTTGGAGGATTAACTTTTATTCATAACACCAAAAATCCTCTAATTTAAGCGAATGTGAAATTTGTATTGAAAGAGGGTTTTGGAAGACTTACATAAATTTTTTAAAATATCTTTTATGTTGTTATAGTATTATAAAAATTTAAAAATATAGTAATGATAAACACTATTTTATTATTTTAAACAAAATTATTTTTTTTTAAATATCAAATATTTTTCTATATTTTTTATAAAAAAAATATTGTTTTCGGAAGCCAAACTCAAAAAGGCTCATGATACCATGTTAAATATGTCTGGATCGCAACCCAAAAAGCTAGTTCAAAGGATGAAATTGCTCTCACATATTTATACAATCAACCGTCCATAAACCTAAGCAATGTGAGACTTCAAATAAACTCCAACAACATAAATACCAACTTCAACAAAAACCACAAGACGTAGTTTAATAAAATAATTTTACTATAATAAAATGACCGGTGGTTTTAAAAAAGAGGGAATTTTGGAGGATGGGCGGGTTTTGGCGGGCGGCGGGCATTGGCAGGCGGCGGGTTTGACGGGGCGGGCTTTGGCGAGCAGCGGACCTAAAATCCCAACCCAACCCGCCATTTTTTAGCGGGTGCGCAGACCACGGCCCGTTTTGCCACCCCCTACATATTGGTGAATGTTAAGTTCCGAGAATATGCTCATTTTAAGATATTTGGTCTGAATTCTGTTAAGTATTAGTAATTTAAATATTTGGATCCCATAATGCAATGAAATTATCTAATGACTGAGATAATTGCTGTAGAAATCATTGTGGTAGAGGATCCAAATCTTTATTAATTATTTTAGTTGTCAACTCTAATGAAAATCTAATATGAAAACAACACTTCCTTCACTAACAAATCATTGCTAGACATATTTTTCTCACCATCACTCTTTGCTTATTTTTCATTGATGATAACTGAAATATAAATCAGAAAAGTGATACTTACCGCAACACCCAAAAGGAAGGCAAGAACCCCAATATCAATAACAAGTATTATGAGAAGTGAGTAACCTGACAAGGATAAAAGTAAAGATATAATAAGCATCAAAGGTAAAATAAGGAGTAAAATACATTAAGGAGAAAAAAATCAAAAATCTTACTCAAAACAAAGAGTTATATGGTAGCGAAGGTAGGATCCAAACCTGACCGAGGACGACAGAGAAACACGAAGACACGCAAGTGGTGTTTTTCCAACAAAATATAACAACACGTTTAGATCTATTTTCTGGAATTTAGGGATTAGGGTGTTGGTTTCAAATCTGATTTGTGAGTAAGGTGAGAGAGATGTTGAGAGGAAGAGACGAAGGTAGTGGTGATGGAAGCAGGGAAAAGATGAATATTGTGGTGGTAGTTGAAGAGATGAGAGCATAGGGGGCGGCGCTATTCAGAATGAAGAAAAATGAAACTGAGAAATTAGGGTTGCCTCCACAAACCCTTATACTGCTAGTAAATAATAGTAAAGTATGTTTTGGGCTCGGTCGGGTTCGGCCACCGATGGACCCAACATTTTGATCCGATCCGAACCGAAGGAAACCAGAATAGACCGAAATAGCCACCCGTTTTAATTGCTAACCCGACGTGAACCGAACCGAAATGTAAAACCGGATTCGGACCGGTCGGTTTCCCTCGGGTGATCATAGTTTGTCCAGCCCTAATCATTTGTGTTGATTGGTTATTATTCTTGTTGTTGGCTTTAATATTTCCATGTTTAGATCTATTTTGCATGTGTATTTTCAATCTATTTATTTTAAACTTGTATTTTTTTGAAGCTAGTCATTTTCCAGGTTTAGATCTATTTATTTTCATGTTTAGATCTATTTTGAATTTGTATTTTCAATCTATTTATCTTCACCTTGTATTTTTTTGATTTTCCAGGTTTAGATCTATTTATTTCCAGGTTTAGATCTATTTTTCATTTGTTTTTTCAATCTATTTTGCTTAATCTTGTATTTTTTTGAAGCGGTTCATTTTTCAGGTTTAGATCTATTTTGCCTTTGTTTTTCCTAAAGTTTGTCTCTTGGTACTTTAAATCTTCTCCTTGACTATGCAATACTGTAAGTCCTGATAAATCTTACTTCTATATTAACTTTTTCCCAGAAATTGATTGATATGATATGTATTTAGAAGTAAAGTTTCTATACTTGTTATGAAGTTCTGTTTTCTTAAAAAAATTACATTTCAAATTATTATGTTTTGTTTTGTTGGTGTTCTGTTTAAATATGTTCTTCTTCAAGCTAAAACCAATTTGCACTATGCTTGCTTCTTAGTTCTTTTAATGTAAACTGTGCTTATTAATTTAACTCTTACCACTCTAATTTCATCTGCAGGTTATACAACTATTTCATTAGTTACTGAATGTGCAGTTTATACATATGATATTGTGCAGGGAATGTAAATATATGAAGTGTATACATATTTCATTTGTTTTGATGTAGGTTTTATTATACAATATCAGTGAAGATAAAAGATATTATTAGCTCATGTCTGAAAGTGAAAATGTGAAGCATATCGAAATAAAATGGTGAAAATTGGAGGCAAATCAAAATATTCCAGAGATATGATGAAAGATGAATTCCCAGGGTGGGAAGCAATTATGGACAAATTTTTAATTTTTAATTTTAATAGTTGTAAGAAAGATTTAGATTTAATTGCGTGTCTATTTATATAAGGTTAAAATAATTTTACTTTTTAATGGGAAAAAAGAGCTAAAAATAGCTTGATGTCATTAATTAAAAATTGATTAAAAATAATTAAATTCTACATTTTAAAAATGTTCACTAAAAATTAGTTAATTTATTTGGACCAAGTTTAATATGACCTAACAATTGACAATTTATAAAATTTTAAAATTAATAAAAACTAAATTCATTTGAAACTTGGGCTTGGAATTTGAATTGGTCAAAAAATAACACTAACCGGAAAAAACCGATTTAAAAAACCGAACCCATTTGAACCCGAACCCGTACAATCCGAAAGCCCAATCGGTCGGAAATAGGGTCAATGATTCTCACCCGAGGGTTGGTTCGGTTTTAGGTTTTGGACCCGAACCGAACCGAACCGTTGTCCACCCCTAGATGAGACTATCAAACTCTTCACAAAAAGCCATGAAATTTAAATGAAAAACGTATATAATAAACAAATAATAGGGCTAACTTTTATACATAGACTCTTATACCTTGCTTGGAAAATCAGTCATCTAAATTCCTCATTGCAAAAGAAAATATGCTTAGATGGGACCTCCTGGACTATTTATTCTTGATATATGTATGTACAATAAAGTAATCAGAATCTTAATCAATAATAATAATAATAATAATAATAATAATAATAATAATAATAGTAATAATAATAATAATAATAATAATAATAATAATAATAATAATAATAATAATAATAATAATAATAATAATAATAAGAGTTAAAAGGTCGTGCATGACCGTGTAAAATAGTTTTACATTGACATCTAATAGAAAGCCATCAAACTGCTATGTCATTAAACTTTTTTTAAAATAAAAAAATGGTTTAATTGAATTCATGGTGGTGATTGATTGACCGTGTAAAAATATTTTAAACTGTCGGTACATCACATTTTCTCTAATAATAATAATAATAGTTATCATAATGATATAAATTTTTTAAGCAATTTTTTAATTTTTTTTTTTTCACCACCAATTTAGTCTGATTCATAAGATGGTAATTTTGTAACCCTTTAAGAGTACTATTGTGGAGTTTCTTTGAATTTAATTTCTCTTCCATGTGCAGTTATGTATTTGGAAAGTCATCAATAAATTAAGAATAAAAACCGACATACAATATTTGGAAATTCTACATCTAAGATCTGAATATGAGAAAAGCAAAAAAGTTTAGTATAACAAAATCATGTGATTGTGATATTCTAGAAACCAAAAAAGTTTCAAATAAGTTAGCGTGACAGTGAAGAAACTGATGTAGGGCCAAAACTTGTGCCTCAGATTCTGGAAAAAATTAAATATTAGAAACTCTTTTATAAAAATATACAATATGTCATTATTTATAGGGAATATAGTTCAAGATATTAGAAACTCCTGAAGAACAATGACTTCTCCAATGCTCAAATTGTTGATAACTATGCTTCTTGCAACCCTATCATTTCAAGCATCAGGTAAAATCCGCATTATCCGAATCCGTGTTCTAATAAGTTGTATTACAAGTATATATTTCATTGTGCAGTATCTTATTTGATTATGATGAGTTACTGTGAAATTTCAGGACAATTCATGGAATGGTGCATAGCTGATGAGCAAACACCAGATGATGAGTTGCAAAGGGCCATGGATTGGGCTTGTAATGTTGGTGGAGCAGATTGCACTAAGATAAAACCGAACCAACCGTGTTATCTTCCAAATACAATCAAGGATCATGCTTCTTATGTCTTCAACAATTACTATCAGAAGTTTAAGAACAAAGGAGGATCTTGCTATTTCAACTCTGCTGCATTAATCAATGCTCTTGATCCAAGTAAATAATATCTCTTTATTTTTTTAATTCTTTGCATTTATATGGTTTTGAAAGATTATCAATTGCAATGATATACTTTTCTCTTTGTTCAACGACAGGCCATGGCTCTTGCAAGTTTGAGTTTATCCCTTGAATGAAGTTTGGAGTAAATTGTTTTCTCAAAGTGAAGACAGTAACAAAGCCAGTGAAATATTCGGCCAGTGTCTTATAAATTGCTGTTGTGTCATATCTTGATATTTAAACATATCATGTCAAAGAGACATTGAATTCTTATTTTTCTGCAACTTAAATGGTTGGCGTTTGTCAATCGGGTTTTCTAACTTTTTAAATTTCTTTATAGCATCTAACTTTCAACAAAACAAGAGTTATTTATGAAGCTAATACAAAAATTTCCTCTTAAGACAAGGAAAGTGCATTAAAACTACATTATGAATAAAAAAAAGTCATTGCTAGAGCACCTGATAACCGCATAGTTCAAAAATTACGCAACAACTAGTTTAGACAAATCCCTAGACTTAATCCATGAACTGACTGCTGCCTGTGTAGTCAAAAACCAGCCAGCCTTATTAGGAGACTCCCGAAATGGAGCGTTGAGTTCCATCAAATGCGACTCAATAACACCTGCCAAACCTTTCTCGGAATACCTGTGTTTCCCGTGGCCAGTGTTGATCCCGAGTAGAGGCGGAAGGTCCTCTCCTGATTCAAAAGACTTAGACAAGTCATTTATCCAAACATGAAATGCTGTCAGTGCAGATCCAGCTGAGAGACCCTTTAAGTGCAATGACCACTGAGTTTGAGATCTGGATTGTAAATCGGTATATATCTCAAGTGTCAAACCAAGGTCAAGAAGCACACATGCTTTGTCCAGCAAATCCAAGTTGATACAAATATCAATCAGAGAATTGCAAAATGCCCTCCTTGCTCCATTAGTAATTGAACCGAAGAGTTCTATCGCATCTACCTTGAACTCTCCATCACCCTCCGGCCCCTTCACCAAATATCTCACCACCGACCCAAGTTTTGGGTTAGCCTTCGCCACACAATTTGTTATCTTACCAAGTTCTTCTTTTGGTGTTTGGGTCATAACATTCAGAAGACAAACGCAGAAGTGATTGTGCGGTTCAATGCCCATATCCAATAGCTGATTAAATGTCTTCACAACATCATCAATACGCTTGGCTTTTCCATAGCATTGGGCGAGCGAGGTCAGAACAAAAATATTAGGCTCAATTCCAGATTCATTCATTTCACTCATCAACTTTTCAGCCTCTGCAACTTTCCCAATGCGGGAATATATGGTAATCAACGACGAGAACGTCCGACTGTTCGGACAGCAAGTATCACAACCTTTCATGTCTTCAAAAATTTCAAACGCTTGCTCAAGTAAGCCAACATCAGCACACATAGCTAAAAGGATATTATAAAGACGCGTATTCAAATTCATTCCCTTTTCCTTCATTTCCTTATACACAACAAGAGCATCTTCACAAAACCGTGCTATACCATAAGCATGTATGAGAGACGCATAGGTTGCTCGATTTGCAATTAGTCCATTACTTATCAACTCTTTATATATAATCTTGGCCTGCCTTGGCCTCTTAGCTCTCCCCATAGCCTCCAAAAGAGTGTTATAAACAAACAAGTTAGGCTTAACACCAAGAGCCTTCATTTCTTCATAAACATTCAAACATGCATCATAATTCCCCGCCACGTCATACATCTTAATCAACGTACAAAACGTAACAACATTCGGCTTAATTCCAAACGACGGCATCTTCTCAAACCACTCCACAGCCTTATTCGGCAAATTACAAGACGTCGCACAGCTGATTATAGTCGAAAAAGTAACATTATTCGGCTTCACCCCTCGGTTAACCATTTCATCAAACACCTTCTCCGCACCATCAAAATCCCTACACTTTCTAAACACCTTGAGTGTAACATTATAAAGAATCATCTCTGTAACAGCTCTAATCTTGCTCTGAATATACCGAAGAACAAAAGGTACAACAACAGAATTCTCCATGTTATTGATGATAATCACAGCGTCTTTTCCTATAAGATTATCTCCTAAACTCTCAAAAATTCGAGAGACATCATCTATATTGGGATCACATGAATCCAAAGAGTTGGAAAGCTTAGCAAGAGAAGTGTACCTTGCATTATAAGATTTCTTCCCGAACTGTTTGGCTCCGGGGCTTTTGGGAGTAGATTTCGCAACTGGGTTATCAAAATTAGCGTCTATTTCGGATTGTTGTTGTGGAATGGGTTGTTGTAGGGAGACATGGTTGGATTGGAGAATGGTTTTGGATTGAGGAGTGAGAGAAGAAGGAGAGTTTCGAAGTTTGGGTTTGCGGGAAGAGAGAGAGAAGGAGGGTGGGTCGTGGAAGAGAGAGGAAGCAGAAGAGGAGCAAAGACGGTAAGCCATTTTCTTACCCTCTGTGTTATGTGGACTTCCTTAGCCTTATCTTGCAAATTAAGGACTGGTTAGCATAAAACGTGCAAATTCAGATCGCCTGCAGTCAAAATATTGACAGCACCCCAGCATTCAGTACATTTAGGATCGTTAGATTATGATCAGACAGTTTACAGTTTAATGTAATTTTTTATTTGTTTTAAATTAAAATATCAAACTTTTAATATAAATTATTTGATCTTGATTTAACGATAGAAAATATGTTGAATGTATAAATGCGACAATGTTCAACTGCAGTGAATAATTATGCGGCGGAGGATACATCGTAGTTTTTGATACTCTTAGTTATTTAATTAAGCATAAGGCAAGTAAGGACTTTGTGTTTAAGCGTTCTAGGACTGCCAAAGATGCTTGCATATTCTGTCTGTCTAACAGTTTCACCTGTGTTCTTAAACAGTTTCATGCTTGGATCGAATGGTGTGTTCGTTGGTTTACAGTCAATTAATTATATTTCCTTAAGATCTTTTCCACATAATGTGATTGATTCAAAGTAATTTCTTTTTCGGATCTTGTGATCTTGATACCAAAAATCACACTCGCTTGTCCGAGGTCTTTCATATCAAAGTTGTTGCATAACAATGATTTCATAGCATTAACGGCCTGAATGTTTGATCCAAATACGAGTAGATCGTCTACATATAGACATATCATATGATAATGCAGATGCGATCCTCATATTTGTAATAAACGCATTTGTCACTTTCATTCACTTTGTACCCATTCAATATCATTAAGCTATCAAACTTTTCATTTCATTGCTTAGGAGCTAGTTTTAGTCCATACAGAGACTTATCTAACTTGCAGACCTTGTTTTCTTGTCTATGGATCACAAAACCTTCTGGTTATCCATATAGATTTCTTCTTTTAAGTCACCATTTAAAAAAGTTGTTTTAACGTCCATTTGGTGTACTATTAAGTTACAAATAGCAGTAATTAAAACAAGTACCTTAATGAATGTAATTCTAGTGACTGGAGAGAAGGTGTCGAAGAAATCTACATTTTCTCTTTGTCTAAAACCCTTGGCTACAAGGCAAGCCTTGTATTTATCAATAGTTTCATCAGTTTTTAGTTTCTTTTTCAAAACTCATTTACAACCGATTCGTTTGCAACTAGGAGACAAGCCTACTAGGTACCAGGTCTTGTTAGACTCTAGAGAATCTATCTCATCATTGATAGCTTATTGCCATAAATAAGCATTTAGAGATGGCAGTGCTTCTTGAAGATGTATTGGAGCTTCTTCTACATTATAAGTCGCAAACTCGGACCCATTTCCTTTAGCAACTCTTACTCTTTTATTTCTTTGAAGTTCGGTTTCTACGTTATCATTGCTTTCTGTACTTCTTATCACAGGAATGTGACTTTATTAGGTTCCCCCACTATTTCTCGATTTGAAAGGAAATTTGTCTTCATAGAATTCAACATCATTTGATTCTATGATCACTTTTGCAATTAGGTCATAAAACCTGTATGCCTTACTATTTGCTGCATAAATGAATACACATTCATAGGCTCGTTTAACTCGTTTCGGATCCGAAATTATGACATAAGCCAGATAGTCCCAAGTTCTCAAATAAGACAAGTTTGGTTGTCTTTTCTGTAATATCTCATAAGGTGAGATCTTACTTTTTTGACTTGGGTATTATATTCAGGACATCACAAACAGTCAATAAAATTTCCCCCACCAGTGAGGTGCAGCACCAGAATTCATCATAATTGCAACAACCATGTTCAGTAAGAGTTCTATTATTTCTTTATGCTTTACCATTCATTTCAGGAGAGTATGGAGCATTCATTTCATGTATAATTCCATGTTTAATATAAAAATCATTGAATAACTCAGAGTCATATTCAGTTCCCCTATCACTACGAAGTCTCTTAATCTTCTTACTAAATTGATTCTCAACTTCAGTTATATGCATCTTAAACATGTCAAACGCTTCACTTTTGTTCTTCATTAAATATACATAAGTATAATCATAGCAATCCTCAATAAAAGTGATAAAATAATGTTTACTATTTCTAGTTAGAGTTCCATCTAATTCACATTTATCATAGTGTTTGAGATCTAGTGGATTGGATTCTTTAATAATCGATTTATGTGAAGTCTTAGTTAATTTTATCTTAACTACAATACTCACATTTACTTGAATCATTGACATTTAATTTAGGGATTAAGCCTAAGTTGCTTGCATTAGAAACAACTCGCTTATGAACGTGACAAAGTCTAGCATGCCAAATATTAAAATCACCCAAAGAGTAAACGGAAGGAGAAATTTTATTCAAGTCAACGTTTAACTTGAACATGCCATCAGCGGCGTACCCTTTCAAAACAAAAATACCATTCTTAGTGATGGTGTACAAATCTGCCCCTATAATTTGACTAAACCCTACCTTATTTAAAAGAAAACCAAAAACAAGATTCTTCCTAATTTCAGGAACATGCATGACGTCTTTCAAGATCAAAGTCTTTCATGAGGTGAATTTCAGCACAACATCTCCAATTCCAGCAACATTATTGGTGTGAGCATCTCCTAACAATACTTTCTTATCTTCAATATTAGTGTATGTCTTGAACATAGCACGATCATAGCAGACATGACGAGAGGCGTCAATGTCTATCCACCAACCATCACTTCCTCCAACCATGTTGACTTCAGTGATCATAGCTGCTAATGGCTCATCAGTCAAGTTAACTTGAGCATTTGAGCCAGCAATAGATTTAAGCCTGCTCTTTCATTTTTTTGCCATATGAGTCGGTTTTCCACAATTGTAGCAAGTAAAAACTGGAGCGTCATTTTTTTGAGGTGGTGGTTGCTGCCTAGCATATGGAGCAGATGAGGTCCTGGAGGGATTCTCATTCTTAATTCGGTTCGCAGCATTGCAGTTCTGATTCTTTAATGGTTTGCCAGTAGGCTTCAGAACCGCACTAAATCTCTTTTATTTTTAGAAACAACTAAGACTTCATCTTTTTGATATTCTCTCCGAGCTTCCTCTTTAATTCGCAAGTGAGTAATCAGACTCTCGATTGAAAAGTCTTTTGTTTTGTGATGAAACACGTTTTTGAAATCTTTCCAACCAGGGGGCAGTTTGTCAATGATAACAGCAATTTGAAATTGTTCATTGAGGGGCATACCTTCTGTAATTATTTCATGAACAATTTTTCGAAGTCCGTGGCTTTGAGCTTCCATCGATTATTCATCCACCATCCTGTAGTTTAAGTAGCGGCTAACAGCATATTTCTTTGCACCTGCTTCTTCAGTATCATATTTCTTGCAGAGCTCCCCAAACCTGTTTAGCAGTCTTGTAATTATTGTAGTAATCATACAAGTCATCAGCAAGACTGTCCAGAATGTGGTTTTTGCATAGGTAATCATACTCTTGCCATAGGGCGATTTCTTTTCGGAGCTATAAGTTATTTGATGCGGCTTTAGCTTTTGTAGCAGAGTATAATTCAGACGTTTTGGAAGTTCCGTCTGATTCACCAGTTGACTTATCATTAGTTAGGTCGATTGATCCAGAAAGAACAACAGGGATATCCTCAGTCAGAACGTGGGCAACCTTTTTCAAAGTTAAGAAAAATTTCATCTTAGCTTGCCAACGTTTGAAATTAGATCCCTCAAACTTTATTGGTTTGTCATTCACAGTAGCGGCCACAGTATTACCAATACTTCCCTCAGTAGACATGACAGTCACAAAAAACATCTTAAAATTATTGTTTCGGTTTTAGAAAATATTGCCACGAAGGAAGTTATCGGCTGAGTCGCGGATTAGTACGCTTTCGTTTAGACGTTTTGCGGTACTGCCAAAAATTATAAGCAGCTCTTAATAACCACGACGCCTCCAGGAAAAAACAGCTCGTTCAAGAAATATGATTCTCACTTGCGCCATGATAAATCTTTCTAAGTGATACACCTTTAGATTGTATAACAACCAGTCGTAGTATCTGAAATTAATCCAGTCGAAAAACAGAAAAAGAAAATGTTTAGATAAAGGAGAGTAGGGAGAGAGAGAGAAAAGAGAATTCTGGAGTAAGTTGCAAATGAACGGAAGAACTCTATTTATAGGCAAAATATCCAACTGAGTGGAGAAAAATCGTGGGAGAGTGAGACTAACCCAGTCAAACTAGCCGTTTTTACTTGGTCAGCAAGTCACACGTATGACTCTTGGAGGGCAAGCGACCCAGTCAAAAACTAGGTTAAGAGCTGAGTCGGCCGAACACCAATTTATGGGTGTGTCCTCACTCCTTTACAAAATTGTTGATGCCTTTGGGCCAAACACCAATTGTTCAAGTTGGAATATATATACAATACTAATAATTGTACTCCCTCCTATGTGGGACTAAAATAAATCCTTTCAAATTCATTTGATATCAATAAATCATTCCAATCTCCATTCCAAGTTAAAATCATACCAAGAATTTCAGCAATGATACTCGGGTTCTAAAAAAATAATAATAAGAGTACTATTGTGAAGGTTTTCTGAATTTAATTTCTCTACCATGTGCAGTTATGTATTTGGAAAGTTATCAATAAATTAAGAACAAAAACTGACATACAATATTTGGAAATTCCACATCTTAGATCTGAATATAAGAAAAGCAAAAAAGTTTAGTATAACAAAATCATGTGATTGATTCTCGAAACCAAAAAAATTTCAAATAAGCTACCGTGACAGTGAAGAAACTGATGTAGGGCCAAAACATGGTGTCTCTGTTCAACGTTAGATATTAGAAACTCCAGAAGAACAATGACTTCTCCAATGCTCAAACTTTTGATAACTATGCTTCTTTGCAACCCTGTCATTTCAAGCATCAGGTAAAATCCGCATTATCTGAATTTGTGTTCTGTACTTAAAGTATATGTTTTATTGTGCATTATCTTATTTGATTATGATGAGTTATTGTGAAATTTCAGGACACCAGACACCAGACGATGAGTTGCAAAGGGCCATGGATTGGGCTTGTAATGTTGGTGGAGCAGATTGCAGCAAGATAAAACCGAACCAACCATGTTATCTTCCAAATACAATCAAGGATCATGCTTCTTATATCTTCAACAATTACTATTAGAAGTTTAAGAACAAAGGAGGATCTTGTTATTTCAACTCTGCTGCATTAATCAATGCTCTTGATCCAAGTAAATAATATCTTTATTTTTTTTAATTTTTTTATTTATATGGTTTTGAAAGATTATCAATTGCAATGATATACTTAAGACAAGGAAAGTGCATTAAAACTACATTATGAATATAAAAAAAGTCATTGCTAGAGCAGCTGATAACCGCATAGTTCAGAAATTACGCAACAACTAGTTTAGACAAATCCCTAGACTTAATCCATGAACTGACTGCTACCTGTGTAGTCAAAAACCAGCCAGCCTTATCGGGAGACTCCCGAAATGGAGCGTTGAGTTCCTTCAAATGCGACTCAATAACACCTGCCAAACCTTTCTCGGAACACCTGTGCTTCCCGTGACCAGTGTTGATCCCGAGTAGAGGCGGAAGGTCCTCTCCAGACTCAAAAGACTTAGCCAAGTCATTTATCCAAACATGAAATGCTGTCAGTGCAGATCCAGCTGAGAGACCCTTTAAGTGCAATGACCACTGAGTTTGAGATCTGGATTGTAAATCTGTATATATCTCAAGTGTCAAACCAAGGTCAAGAAGCACACATGCTTTGTCCAGCAAATCCAAGTTGATACAAATATCAATCAGAGAATTGCAAAATGCCCTCCTTACTTCATTAGTAATTGAGCCAAAGAGTTCTATTGCATCTATTTTGAACTCTCCATCACCCTCCAGCCCTTCCACCAAATATCTCACCACCGACCCAAGTTTCGGGTTAGCCTTTGCCACACAATCTGTTAGCTTACCAAGTTCTTCTTTTGGTGTTTGGGACATAACATTCAGAAGACAATCGCAGAATTGATCGTTCGGTTCAATGCCCATATCCAATAGCTGATTAAATGTTTTCACAACATCATCAACACGCTTGGCTTTTCCATAGCATTGGGCGAGCGAAGTCAGAACCAAAATATCAGGCTCAAATCCAGATTCATTCATTTCAGTCATCAACCTTTCAGCCTCTTCAACTTTCCCAATGCAGGAATATATAGTAATCAACGATGAGAATGTCCAACTGTCCGGACAGCAAGTATCACAACCTTTCATGTCTTCAAAAATTTCAAACGCTTGCTCAGTGTAACCAACATCAGCACATGTAGCTAAAAGGGTATTATAAAGACGCGTATCCAAATCCATTCCCTTTTCCTTCATTTCCTTATACACAGCAAGAGCATCTTCACAAAACTGCGCTCTACCATAGGCATGTATGAGAGACGCATAGGTTGCACGATTAGGAATTAGTCCATTATTTATCAACTCTTTATATATACTCTTGGCCTGCCATGGCCTCTTAGCTCTCCCCATGGCATCCAAAAGAGTGGTATAAACAATCAAGTTAGGCTTAACACCAAGAGCCTTCATTTCTTCAAAGATATTCAAACATCCATCATAATTCCCCGCCACCCTATACATCTTAATCATCGTAGAGAACGTCACATTATCAAGTCGCCATTTCTCAGTCCTCGCACGATCATACAAGCTCACAGCCATATCAATATAACCCGCTTTCCCATAAGAATCAATCATAACCGCATACGTAACATCATCCGGCTCAATTCCAAACGACGGCATCTTCTCAAACCACTCCACAGCCTTATTCGGCAAATTACAAGACCTCGCGCAGCTAATTATAGTCGAAAAAGTAACATTATTCGGCTTCACCCCTCGGTTAACCATTTCATCAAACACCTTCTCTGCACCATCGAAATCCCTACACTTTCTAAACACCTTGAGTGTAACATTATAAAGAACCACCTCTCTAACACCTCTAATCTTGCACTGAATATACCGAAGAACAAAAGGTACAACAACAGAATTCTCCATGTTATTGATGATAATCACAGCGTCTTTTTCTATAAGATTATCTCCTAAACTCTTAAAAATTCTAGAGACATCATCTATATTGGGATCACACGAATCCAAAGAGTTGGAAAGCTTGGCAAGAGAAGTGTACCTTGCATCATAAGATTTCTTCCCGAACTGTTTGGCTCTGGGGCTTTTGGGATTGACCCATATGTGACTGTTTTTCGAGGGAGTAGATTTCGCAACTGGGTTATCAAAATTAGCGTCTATTTCGGATTGTTGTTGTGGAATGGGTTGTTGTAGGGAGA